>NC_061851.1:34659464-34664464 GCF_019202785.1 Penaeus chinensis | reverse complement strand
TAGATGAAAACCAGTGAAATGAAAATGTTAAAAATTGAATAACGACGTGAGCAAAAGAGATGAATGCAGGAACTGACCTGTTTTTATTTGATAAAGTATGTTTTTTATTACCTTTTGGGTCTACGTCACTCTGGTGGCATCAAAGGCGATAGTGCAAACCATTATCAAATACAGCCGTATGTTAGGTTACACGCTCGGGAGTATGCGTTCATGTTTATGCATACTCAAGAGCATGTATATGTATAAGCACGGTCGTGTCTTTGTGCATGTTTTCTGGCATGTACGGTAGAGGAATAACACTAATATTTATAAGGGAATTATGCATGGGTGTCATATGTACTTGGGTGGAAATAACATCGGCATGTTTTAGGGAGAACGAGTGGCGTTTTATGTAGCTCCTTGAGAATCTGTTTTTGGGTCTGATGAATGCCTAAATGCTCTTGTTTCGCTTGTAATTCCCCATTTTTTTTGTCTTCTCTCAAACAACTACCAAAGCAGGGATTCCTATTTCATGCTCTGTCATTTACCCTCTAGGCTGGAAGTATTTCGCCATTTGCTCTCATACTTTCCTACCAAAAACATGCACGAATATACATAAAACATAAAGAGAAAATAAAGAAACACTTTTATATTTATGGAACTCGACAATCAGTTCATTTATTCGAAGGACTGTTCGTGACAACGCTGTGTTCATGTCGCCCTCAGTTTCCTTGCTGTTCCTTGCCTTTGTCTTCATTGCTACTTGAGTAGAGCAACCGCACTGGCCCGCCACATTAGCTCAGATTTACCAACAACCATGTAAGTCTTCCCCCTCAAGAGACGAATTTACCCTTGGTTGGGAATCACTGCTTTAAAGTTCCTCCTCCCGTGTAATGTTTCCTTTTCTCTATAATGTGAACAGACGCAGCATTATTTATGATATTTGAGGGCATTTACCTCTCAGCAGACTTTGCCAAGCGCTTTGTCAAGAAAGTGTTTGGCCATCAAAACGCCATGTAAATTCCTGCCCCTTCCCTTGGCGTCTTCTCACCTTTCTTGTGTGTTTCTTTCTTTATTTATTTCAAATTTGATTCCTCTGTCTCCTTGTGCCCTGCCCTATTTCCCCCATGTTATTTTTTTCCCCTCTTTCTTTCCATCCCCTTCATTTTCTTTCCTCATATTACTCCGTCTCCGTCTTCGCCTGTCTGTCCTTCTGTCTGCCTTTTTATCTGTTTGTTAGTCTGTCTGTCTCTCCCTCTCCCCCTCTCCCTCTCTCTATCTATCTCTATCTGTCTCTCCGTCTGTCTGCCTCTTCTATATGTTTGTCGGTCTCTCTCTCTCTCTCTCTCTCTCTCTCTCTCTCTCTCTCTCTCTCTTTCTCTCTCTCTGTCTCTCTCTCTCTCTTTCTCTTTCTCTTTCTCTTTCTCTTTCTCTTTCTCTTTCTCTCTCTCTCTCTCTCTCTCTCTCTCTCTCTCTCTCTCTCTCTCTCTCTCTCTGTTTCTGTCTGCCTTCTTATCTGTTTGTCTGTCTGTCTGTCTCTTTTTTTCTTTCTTTCTCTCTCTCTCTCTCTCTCTCTCTCTCTCTCTCTCTCTCTCTCTCTCTCTCTCTCTCTCTCTCTCTCTCTCTCTCTCTCTCTCGCCTTCCTCCCTTTCCCCTTCCTCCATAAACATCCTCTCTCTGTCTCCTCTTATCTTATCTGTTACAGCTATAAAATCGAGAGATCCTCCCTGACACACTTCCTGCTGCTGACAGCCACGAGCATAGGCCTATCAACTATTATTTGAACATGCTATTTGCACAAGCTATTAATTGTTTGTCCATTGTTAATTAACTAATTCCTTTCAACTGTTATTCTATTTTATACCGATCGTTATCTATTCGTTGCCCAAACTTTACTTCATTTCCCGTCCTCTTCTTCTTTCCTCTCGAACAGAAAGTAATCAGCTACTGCACAAAAAAAGTCCTTTATTGATCGACTGTGTGTGTCTCCTTTCGCTCGAGGAAATTCCTGGAGTCACTTAGCTAATCGAAGAGGAATTAATTGAATCTTGGTCTCCTGCTGGACGACGCCCAGCATGGCTGTGGTTGCGGTGGCGGGCGTTCCTTGGGCGGACTCCGAACACGGGTTGTCTGGACGGCTCTCGGGCTACGGTCTCGGCTCGCCTCTACCTGCTGGTTGTTTGTTCTGTATGTTTATATATCGATCTCTCTGTCTGTCTGCCTGTCTGTCTGTCTGTCTCTATCTCTGCCTGTAAATTCCACCCCCCTTTATTCTTTCGCTGTTTCTAACTCTCTTTCAAAAAAAGGAGAAAAAAGTGAGATCTCAGAATGAGAAGAAAACGGAGAACAACGACGAAAGAAGATAAAGGTAATTCGCCAATCCCCCTCCCCTCTCTTGCTCTTCCCACAACCCCCCCCCCCCCTCTGCTCCCAGCTCTTCCATCGTGAGGACAAGCAGAGATGTTTCTTTCACCTTTTTTCCTATCTCGAATGTTCATTGTGACATTTTTTTCTTTTCTTCATTATAAGAAGGAGAGCTGCAGTTTCTTCAAGTGAGTGACTTTTCACATGCAAATCGCGTCGTTGGAGGCATAATGTATTCTGAATGCATCAGACATCACCCGCTGGGCTTGCACTTCAGGCAAGAGGAACTCATCTGACTGACAGAGCGAGTAAATTGTAGATCTAATATGACATTAGTTTGCCCCACTTGAGAGATATCTTGCAAGTTGAGGAGAGTTCGTAGTAAAAAGAGAGAGAGGGAGAGAGGGAGAGAGGCAGGAAAGGGATAGGGAGAAGGTAGGAGAAGAGAAAGGGAAGGAGAGGAGAGGAGGAGAAGGGAGGGAAGGACGAAAGGAGAGGGATTGAGTAAGATAAAGAGAATGGGATTGAAAATGAGAAAGAAGGGAGAGACTAAGATAGGAAGCGCGGAGAGGGAGAGGAAAAAGGGAAGAGAGAAGAGGAAAATGTGAATAGGGATGAAGGAATACAGAAAGGGAGGTAAAAAGAGAGAGAAGGAGTGAAAGAGCGAGAGAGAGGAACGAACGATAGAGGTACACTTCATTATTAAGGTAAATAAAAAAGTGTATCGAAATATAACAAGCTCACGCATTAAGGGAATAAATATAGGAGATTGTACGGGAGAATTTACCTTATTTACCGCGAAGACAATTTAGTGCCAGTGTGCTCACAATAATTATCATGCATACTCATCGTCCATTTTGTATACTGCATGATGCTACGATCATTTACCATTTGGGATGATGTTTAAACGAAATTAATGTAGGGTGAAAGTGAGAGGGAGAGAATGAGGAGAAGGAGAGAGAAAGGAAAAGATAGAGAGAGGGAGAGGAAGAGGGAGAGGGAAAGTGAGAGGGAGAGGGAAAGTGAGAGGGAGAGAATGAGGAGAAGGAGAGGGAAAGGAAGAGATAGAGAGAGCGAGAGGGAAAGGGAGAGGAAGAGGGAGGGGGAGAGGGAGATGGAGATGGAGAAGGAGTGGAAGAGGGAGGGGGAGGGAGAGGGAGAGGGAGAGGGAGAGGGAGAGGGAGAGGGAGAGGGAGAGGGAGAGGGAGAGGGAGAGGAAGAGGGAGAGGAAGAGGGAGGGGGAGAGGAAGAGAGAGGACATGCTAAGAAGGAGAGGGAAAGGAAGAGAGATAGAGAGAGGGAGAGGAAGAGGAGAGAGAGAGAGGAGTGGAAGAGGAGAGAGAGAGAGGAGAGGAAGAGGAGAGAGAGAGAGATGAGAGGGAGAAGGACAGAAAGAGGAAGAGGAGAGAGAGAAGGAGAGAAAGGGGAACAGGAGAGGGAGATGGAGTGAAAGTGGAAGTGAAAATGAAAGGGGAAGGGAGAGAAAGGGGAAAAGAAAGAGACAGAGATGTACCCAGACGAATTGAAACGCCCGTGATTCAACTCGCACCGCGTCTTAATAATGTCCCCCATCGCCTCCACCTGCCGAGAGCATAAGCGCCGGTACTTCAGCTAAATTCAGCCATGGCTATTCCTCTCCTGAACCGCCTGATAGACGTGGGGGAGAGCGCCCGCGTGTTCTATGAGGCATTACCCCGAATGGCACGCTGTCTGATTACTCGACGCAATCATCATAAATGTCGTTGTGCTTATACACTGCTTGTGCAATGCGAAATTATGTGTAATGACCGCAGAGAGGGAGTGGAAAGACGCGAAGGATGTAACAAAGGAAAGAGGGTGACGTGGATGGATATTTAGAGCAAAGCGAGAATAGCGGTTTACATGGTGAACGCCTTTGACAAAAAGGACCTTTCGGGCCGCATGTCATAAGGGTGTTTATTGAAACCTAAAAGGAGAGAATGCAATTCCTTGTTGGCACTCTGAATGAAAACACACAATGCATTCACATCGGTTGACTGGTTGACTGAAAAGAAGAAAGACAGTTTCGAATTCATAGTTAATTCTGAAACCAACGTCTTGCCTCGCTAATAAACCGGCCTGATTACACAGCGAGGTTTCCATTCACTGCTGAATTAGATTGGATATATTTGCCCGCGCAAGAGGTCAGGAAACTGCATTCATTCAGGTTAAACTTCTGATATTAAATTTACGGTAAAGATGTTTAGAAGAGGAGAGATCTTCAAGACTGTAAAAGCGTCAGCCAAGTCTGAGGCCTCGAAATTAAAATGATTTATTGCCACAGTGAGTATTTGCCATGTTTTTTTTCCTGAATAAAATAATTTACATTTATATACTCAATGTGTAAGCAGAATTCTGCAATTTCTTGAGATTCTTTTCTGGTTTTGCAAAGTATAACACTGCGCGTCCGCAGGAGTGCTTTAAACAGAAATAGCGCTTTTATTTTTGTCTGCACGGAAAGTAACGGTATAAACATGTTTTCCCGATTTATTTCTGCTAATGCTAAGTGAATCGCTCGAATACTCTTTTCGTTAGTTGTGTGTATTTTTTTTGTGTGTTTATAGGAGAAAATTACTAAACTTTTCACACACACACACCCACACACACACACACACACTCTCTCTCACACACACACACAC
>NC_061851.1:34649464-34651964 GCF_019202785.1 Penaeus chinensis | reverse complement strand
AAAAAGCAAACAATACCTTCCCAACAAAGAGTCATAAACACAGCCGAAGGAGAATGAGTTTCCGCGGAAGTTTTCAAAAGCTAAACTAATATTGCCGAGAGATGGCTGAGCGAATCTTTGTGTTGGTTATTTGGCTGTCGCTGCAACGGGCAATAAAGTAATTTCACGTTCATTAGGCAAAGAATAGAATGAAATCGTCTCTGCCACGCAAGCGAAGCGGAATTAAATTCTGTTTAAAAAAAGAAAAAAAGAGAGAGGAACTGTTTTACTTTACGTCTTTCCGTTTTTTTTTATTATTATTATTATAATTAAGGGAAAATACGTTTCTTTTAAGGCTTTGCTGTGGACGATGGTAGTGAGGAGGAGGATGGTATGATTTTCATGTGATTGTAATGATTTTCGTGGCAACAATCATTTAATGATAATATCTGTAATAATGATGATATTGGTAGTAAACGAGAATTACTGATAAATATCAATAACATAATAAAATTTAATGATATCAATAACACCAGTAGATGAAATAGTAACGAGGATACTGATAGTAATAAAACCAAAGCTGAATATAATGAGAGAAAGAAAAAGGGAAAAAGCGCAATGACATTCACAAAATTTCCAGACATCTCGAGGAAAAGATGCAAGTCTCGGCCCTGTTCATAAAGCATCATAAAGTGCCACAGTCTGGCCAAGGAGGGGGGGGGGGGGTGTCAGGGAGGGAGCAGGGGAGGATGGGGGTGTAAGTGGCATGGGGGGAGAGGGGGAAGAACGGGTAATAAAGGTCGCTGGGTACGCAGAGTGGTAACCCACAAGGTCGTTTGTTTTAAGTGCTATTGCTGGGTTCTTTTTCGTTCCGAGCCCTCGCTTAGAAACCCACTGGAGTTGCTTTCTATTTCTGGAGATCATCTGGAGCGCCGTGGCTGTTGTGGCGAGAGGCGGTTTCTGGCTGTCAACCCAAGTGGAAGGATCTGTCACCGATATTTGCTTAGCGTTAGATTTTTCCTTGATAAAGGAGATCAATTTCTATTGGTGCGGTGAAGTGTCTTGAGGAGAAATAATTATAAAGAAATATATATATTTTTTACACGAAACGCCGAGCTTGGATAGCAACAGGGAGGGTGACGGAGATTATCGCCTGTTTTTTTTTTCTGCTCTCAAAAAAAGAAGAAAAAAAAAGTACGCGAACATTGATTTGCTGAACATCTCTATAGGAAAACATAATCGAATTTGTAATTGAAGGTCTGCTGTGCCTGAACGAACACTTTGTCCCATACTCCGGACTGAATACCTGTGATATTGCATACACTGAATACATGAGATTAAGTGGGCTAATGCAACCTGAAACCCTTGATGGGAGTGACTCTCGGACCTGGCAGAAGTTGCAAAATGATTTATTGAAATCGGGGAATTCACGGCATGGCTTAAAGAGATAAATCTGGTTATTATGTATTTCCCTCTCTTTCATATTGACGGTCTCTGTCTCTCTCTGTACTTGTTGACCTTATATCTCCCTCCCTTTTTCCCTTCCCAATCCCCCCATTCTCTCTCCCTCCTTCTGTTCTTCCCTCTTACCTTCTCTTCCTCCTTCCCTCCCTCCTCTCACTCCATCCCTCCCACCCTCCTTGCTTCCCTCTTTCCGTCACTAAGTTTCACTCATCCTCCCTATATTTCTCTTTCTCTGTCTCTTTCTCCTCCCTTCTACCCAGTAAGCAAACACACGCACACAACCACACACATACACGCGCGCGCAGGTTGCTAGGCAAGGCGGGTCCCGCTCCGGCCCCTCTCCAAGGCGAAGCATATCTTATTCATCGAATGAGGTGGAAAACACACCTGGCTTGAAGAAGCAGTTTACTCGGAGATTTAATCCTGTGGAACTTGAAGGCTCCGGGGAAGGGAAGTTTCGTGGCGACGGCTGAGTGAGCACACACACACACACACACACACACACACACACACACACACACACACACACACACACACACACACACACACACACACACACACACACACACACACACACACACATGTGCGTATATTTATTTCTGTATGTATATACATATATATATACATATATATATATATATATATATATATATATATATATATATACGGCAGAAAAAAAAAACCACAATGCACAAACTAAATTAATTGAAATGTACTATATATATGTATATATATATATATATATATATATATATATATATATATATATATATATATATGTACATACACACATGTATGTATGTACATATTCACATTTATATGCATATACATTTGCATATATATATATATATATATATATATATATATATATATATATATATATAAATATATATATATATATATATATATATATATATATATATATATATATATATATATATATATATATGTGTGTGTGTGTGTGTGTGTGTGTGTGTGTGTGTGTGTGTGTGTTTATGTATATTATGAATACACTGATAGATAATGATGCGTCGATCTGGTTAAACACTTGCCGCGA
>NC_061851.1:34617716-34622716 GCF_019202785.1 Penaeus chinensis | reverse complement strand
CAGCACGAAACAAGTATGTTAAGGTCTATAATAAATCACATGTATCGACAGTTATGATATTTAAACAGTGCCAATAGCATCGGTGATGAGAATAGTAATATTAATATTAATAGTAATAATGTATTAATAATGATAAAAATGATATATTTTTTTGTTTATAATATTAATACTTTTGATGATAAGAATAATAACAGTTAAAATGATTTTGGTGATCATAGTAAAAGAGACTATGATGATAAAGATGATTATAACCATAGTTACAATAATCATTCTGATAATAAATAAAAAACAGTGATGCAAATAACAAACACTGTAATGATAGTAGCCACAGAAACCACAAAACCATAACAGGAGCTCTAATTATAGAACACTAATGTTAACACGCAAAATTAGTAATAACAATAAGAAGACTGCGCCAGCCTGGTCGTGCGCCACTAACATCTGGCGCTGATGTTCTTTTGAGTCCCCAGCAGCTGGCGATTCCACTTTGCACCTGATCCCTCCTGTAGCGCCAAGGAATGCCAAACCCTTTGAAGAGCCTGCATACGATACTCTTGATAGCCCGATGGTATAAAAGAATGACAGAGAAAAATAGTACTGTGGCAGCTTAACGTCGACCGGGAGAGAATAGTCGGTACGTCTCAATAGTACGACGGGCATCAAAATGGACTGAGCCACAGAAAGAGAAATATGACCAGGGGCAACTTAACGACTCCCGTAAAGCCCTCACGCCTGAGCTTACAAGTCTCGTTCTCTCGCTTAAGAGTGAAGCTTGATGGAGTGAAAGCTCTTCGAGGCTTGGCTCCAGCCGGCAAGAGACTCGCCTCTTCGGGAAATGACTATGGTAAAAAGATAGATAGGAAAGAAAAAAAGACTGCTTAATTTTTCCTCTTAGTTTTCGATAGGCTTCGCCGTTCCAAGGTCTAGTCGATCTCCCCCACCCCACTTTTTTAAAGCGGTATAATAAATCGATTTTGGGTTTTAATATAACAGCAGGGGAGGTAAGGTAATGTCTCTGTGACGCAGATGCCAAGAGAAGAATGAGGGAAGGAATAGCGGAAAGACAGAGCACGGGAACGAGTAAGGGAGCGAACGAGCGAGAGAGAAAGAGAGAGAGAGAGAGAGAGAGAGAGAGAGAGAGAGAGAGAGAGAGAGAGAGAGAGAGAGAGAGAGAGAGAGAGAGAGAGAGAGAGAGAGAGAATTGGATGGGAAGAGGGAAATAAGTAACATAAAAGCAACATACTGAGAGAGGAAAGTAATCCTCTTAAAAAGTCTCTGTTCTTACACTTTTCAGAATCTCATCCATATGCATAGGTGATTGCTTCCCTCCCCCACCTAAAAATGCGCATGAATATTACAATTACAGTTCCTCCACTACCACACGGGTACGTCAGTGATACGAAAATTAGGAATGAACTTACATAATACAGATACGTCACTAAATAAACAGATTAAGACGTGAATGAATATTAGCGTCAAGTATGCCCTCCTATGCCCTTGACACTGGCATAGGAGGACGTCCCCCACGGCTCAGGTGCGTCCCTCATAACGTATTCCTCTCCCGTGTTGTCTCCCTTTCTTCATCATGGCCGAGGCAGCTCCGAAAGTACTTCGCTGTGATGTAAAGGCAGCACACAAACGTGCTAATGATCTTGGAGGCGGGGAAAGGGGAGGGGATTTCAGGAGAATATTTCGTGGGAATTCTTCGGAGCATTCTTTTTTTTTTTTTTTTTAATTCGTTTGATGTAACAGACGGATTTGCCCATCGGAGGTACAGTGCAGTTAACGGGATCTGATGGAATCTGTGATCAGCGCTCATATAATGTTATAACTCCGCCTACTGTAATTCGAGCGTGTATCTTTCTGGGATATGTTGATCTATCATTATTTCTTTATTAGGATACTGTTCAAAGGGAAAAACCAGTCAAAGAGATGTAGGGAACTTAATTACAAACTTATATAAATAATATCAAGGTACATATAACCAGGTAGTTCCACTTCCATTTAGCCTGTTGAACCCAAAATTGAAATTGACTTTTCCCCCAAAGTATTCTGATGGCTGTTAATGGTAAAGAACTCTTCGTTTTCATGAAAGAGTGGTTTTGTTTTTTAATTATAACAATATCAAATGGATTTACGTATAATTGTGTATATGACATCTCAAGGGGCACGCCCATTGGCTAAATGTGATGATGTCATTAGCTCCACGCCTTTTTGACCCTCTTAAACCATGTGATATTTTATGGCAAACGTTTTTACATTGTATTTTCACTGAAAATGGTTCAAAATGGTGTGTATGTGTGTGTGTGTGTGTGTGTGTGTGTGTGTGTGTGTGTGTGTGTGTGTGATGAAATATAATGCAATATAATATGATACAATATTGATAGATATATAGATACGGATATACTTTAGGAGAGGAAGAGAGAGAGAGAGAGAGAGAGAGAGAGAGAGAGAGAGAGAGAGAGAGAGAGAGAGAGAGAGAGAGAGACGATATATGTAACTAATGTAACTTTTATAAAATTTCTTCGCAACGTGAGGTCTTGTCACATTGCTATGTTTTATCACTCTGCAATGACCTGAAGCATCAACGCGTTCACTGCAACATGAAATCATTTCTATTACCAATACTGCATAATGGAACTTGGGAATCTTAATTTCATCTATTCATATCTTCCTACTATTTCAAATCACACTTTATGTTATGATGATTATTCTAGCATTTTATGCATCATTTTCACTGAATTTCACTTTCAGTAAGTAAATGTAATACTTCATTTTCTATACGATTTTTTTTTGCCTGCAAACTCTCCCGACTGCTCGTTGCGTTGATTGAGATATGAAGTTAATCTTCCCTACCAGTATCATATACTTCTATTCATATATTCTATTCTTTGTTGTATCTCAGATTTTTCGTAGTTCTTTTCAAAATGTTCACAACAGTAATCTTCCTTTTTTTACTTTTACAGAACGAGGAGTGAGAAAGCCGTGGGTTGAAGCTGCCTCCACCAACGCATCTAAGAATCTAAGACGTCACTAGTCCGACCTCGTAGTCATGAAATAAAAACATGCAGTCAATGTCAATACGATTAGAATTGATTTTGTTTTTATCCGCGTAAAATATATGATGGTTTGATGTTTTTTTTTAACGGAAAACAGTGATGGATTTAACTAATTTGTTTTTAGTTGAGTAGCTGAGCCACTTTAGTGCGTTTTCGCTCGTACAACACGTGTCTGTACGTCACTCCTGAAAATTCGAGGGAGGTCCATTTAGCTCGTTTAAAAAGAACCACAAGGGAGAGGGTGAAGAAAGGAACAAAGAAAATTGTCCTTAAAGAAATAGACATTCGCCACTTGTCCCCGCAGAACGCCATCTGTCATGGAGAGGCACAAATGCAAGTGATGAAAGGCGAACTCGGCAGACAGCAAGCGCGCCCTTCGGAGATGGACTCAGGCCTCACAGTTCCCGTCTCGCTCCATCTCGCGGCCAGGTGAGATAATGAGAAAGCTACACCAGGCGAAATATAACTTCAAGGCAAAGAGAAGAAGAAGAGCAGCCAAGGTCAGAGTCTCCACGGTAATGACAAAGGTAGCGATGTAGCACTGTCTTGACCCGAGCACGCACTATCAACGTAAAAGACTTTAGCTCTTTGGTACATCATATAGATCGTACGTATATGCATATCTACATGTATGTATATACATCTACTTCACTGCATCCACACTCCGCTTGTCGCTAGTTTAGTGTATCCCACAGAACATTTCTAGAAAGAAGCATAGGCCTACCGTAAAAGGAGATCCACCTCACAAGGCACGCGCGCCGCAGACACGAGAGAGCCGCACCGCGACCGCACATCGAAGAAGCCGCAAGTCTCGGAGCCGAGGAGGTCAGGCTGCAACATGCGCGGGATCCTCTTGCTAGCTGACCTCAAGAGGCTGCTGACCCCGCACATGCGCTGAGGGTGAAATGAAGAAGCAAAACGTACGTACGCTCTCCCTGATCGTCATCACCCTGACCTATCTGCTTGTGGGAGCGGCCGTGTTCGACGCCCTCGAGTCGGAGCACGAGAGCAGGAAGTCGCAGGCTCTCGCAAGTAAGTGCACGCATATAATGGGGATACGTGTGTGTGTTTGTGAATATATGAATATATATATATATATATATATATAGAGAGAGAGAGAGAGAGAGAGAGAGAGAGAGAGAGCTATTCATATATATATATATATATATATATATATATATATTTATATTTATATGTATGTGTGTATGTATGTATGTATGTATGTATGTATATATGAAGAGAGAGAGAGAGAGAGACATATATAGGCATATATATGTATGTATATGTGTATGTGTACACACACACACACACACACACACACACACACACACACACACACACACACACACACACACACACACACACACCTGCACCATTATTGTTACTTTTACTTCTAATACTACTTTTACTACTCTTACTCCCACTTCTAAAGACGCAGACGCACCAATCCTTGTACAACGTGATTATTCAGGAAGGGATTATGGCTTGGGCGACAGTGGCTTCAATAGCTTTTAATGATCAGAGCCAACACCCCCCCCCCCTCTCCTCCGTCTTCTTCCCCTCCTCTCCCCCCTCTCCCCCCTCTCCTCCTCCCTCTCCCTCCCGTCCTCCCCCCTCTCCCCTCCTCTCCTCCCCGCCCTCCCCACTCTACCCGACCTCTAATTCCTCCTCCTTCCTTCCCTTCTGCCGTCTTGATTGCCGTAGCAATGGGAGATCCAAGGGTCTTTCAGATGAAGGAGGGAGTAGAGGAGAGGAAGATAAAAGACGGGGCATGAGGAAAAAGGGGAGGATGGAAGGAGAGGGGAAAAAGAAGAGACGGAGAAGGGTATGGATTGGAAAGGAAGATGAAATGAGATAGGATATATGTATAAGATAGAAAATATACTCGTCCAATCCTAGGATAAATGATGCTTATTCACACAGTCGGATTGTGGAGTTGCA
>NC_061851.1:34605216-34607716 GCF_019202785.1 Penaeus chinensis | reverse complement strand
ATGCAAAGCCTTTGTTTTCAGAGGGGTATCACCTCTCCCCCTGCCCCTCCCAACCCCCTCCCTGTACAGGTGTGGGCTTTGCATGTTGATGAAAATTATGCAGTACTACGCTTTTTCTTTTATTATCATCTTTACCACTTTCGGATTCCATTGCATCGGTTTTGAAAGAGGTTTTACCCTAGGTTTGCCAATAGCTGCGGACGGATTCAGGTGAATATTTGTTTTTAAAAGTACTTGGTATTAAATAAAGGGAACTGGAAGCATTAATCAAAGGCTTTTATTGCCTACAGGTAACAAAGGTAATTGCTTGCGCAGATGCTGTCAGCGCCGATTTGGACCAGATCACAGCGCCGAATATTTCCCCATATTGCGTATCTTGTTCATGACGCCATTTTGGTACACCCTTACCTCCGGGTGAGTGACGTCACGGGAAAAGGGAACCGTTCGTATACGACAGCTTGCCTGCACTTCCGACCTTCCCGTAACATATGCGAACATCCACGTCGACATTTGCATTTCACACAGACGGGCGTATATTGCTCTTATATTGCTTAGTCCGGCGGCAGAGCGATGTTTTTGATTGCAGACTACTAACTGGAATCATCGGAAATATGGACAGAATGATACGGGTCGATAACGGTGATGGGAATAGATACACATTTGATAATGGTGCTCATCGTGAAAGCATAATAATGATAACAGCGATAATATTGATGCTGGGCATGAAGTAACGCTGACTGTATTGATGATAATGGCAGTAATAATGATAATAACGATACCACCGTAGACCAAGGGTTCTCACCAGAGGAGTTTCAAATTTGTTATCGACCTCCTAGCTTTTAATTCGAGGATTATAAATCAATTTGCGTAGTAGTAGTAGTGGAAATACCGTCTGATGGAAAGGAAATTACAGCCATTATGTCTACAACACAAACGTTTCCAATTTCAATACACAATAATCATATCACGGACCAACACAGAGAACCGAGGGTGTCCTGAACTGCTGGCTCTCCTGCGCACGAGAGAGGGCGAAGGATACGTTCCTCGCTCAGTTCGGGAGGCAGGCAGGAATATATCCTACACGGACAGTAGAGCTGCGAGAGACGGTTAGGTTTGGTTAAAGGTAGTGTTGTCAGAGCTTCTGAAGTTTCTGAAGATTTACTGAAATGTTGAACCCATTGTCTGAAATTAAGGAATTATTCAACAACCCAAATGCATATTCATCGACTCCTTGAATAGTCCATTCGACCTGTAGGGCTCGACATCGCCCACTTTCAGAACCCCTGCTAAAGACAGTAATAATATTTAACATATTTATCATAACAATATTAAAAATGAAATAAAAACGAAAAATAGCAATGATAAAAACGATAATAAAATAACACAAAACCCCATACTACAACTCGGAATAGCGGTATGCCTACCTTTAGGATCTATTATAATGGAAGTCATGATGGTTATAACGATGCTAAACAGGACAGAACAACAGCAATTCTAGTATATTTACGTTTTTGCTTATACACGGCATTGTGAGAGTCCAGTTTTCGATCAGTTTTCCTAACGGAGGTAAATTGGTGTGGTATCATTCTAATATACACAATTTTTAACAACTTTCACTATCACTGTAAAAGCATGACGTCACACACATATGCAACAAAAAAGCAAGCAAACACACACACACGCACACACACACACACACACACACACACACACACACACACACACACACACACACACACACACACACACACACACACACACACACACACACACACACACACACACACACACACACACACACACACACACACACACACACACACACACACACACACACACACACATGTATGTATGTATATTCTTATTTTCATTTTTCTTTTAATTCCAGTCTCAATTTTAATATTTCCATTACAATAAAATTTATTAACTTGCATGAATATTCTAGAAAGAAAATATAAACAGGAACTTTGGTTAAACTTCGTGTTTATATTTTCCTTTTTTAAAGATTATCTCGTCAGTATATTTAGAAATTGCTGCAAGTAAGTGTAGCATTTTTGTTAACACGAAAATAAAGGGAATAAATACAGGTGCAATATAAAAACAAATGCATTTTGAAAACAAATGTAATCGTTTTAAATACAGATTCTATTATAATCGCGAATTGATAATTATATAACTGGTAATTGATAATGTAATCATGAGATATAGAACGATAACTAAAATAAATAAAAAAAAATATATGCGAAAGGAACCATCGTCTCAGTTCGGCAACCTCCGCGGGGAATACAAAGAAAAAGGATTAAGGGATAAAAAGAAAAAGGAGATTAAGAAAGAGAGAAACAGTAAGAACATAAGTAACAAGCAGGGATAAGTGAAGAAAATGAGGAAAAGCGAGGGAAGTAAAGAAAGAGAAGGAACCACTGGATGAGAGCTGTAAGTGACTAGAATAGCTGTTAAAAGTATTGCATTTATTGTGAAACGCATTTTATAGGTATGGTAA
>NC_061851.1:34567716-34570216 GCF_019202785.1 Penaeus chinensis | reverse complement strand
CCCCTGCTCTTCTCCTTTCACCTTTTCCTCCTGCTCTCGTTGTTCCCTCCCCCTCACCTCCTCCTCTGTGTCTGGGCCTCCAAGAAGTCTCATTCCCGGCGGTGCCGTTGCCTCCCTCGCCCGCCTCCGGGACCTGGCCGATGGAGCGCAGCACCGAGTCCACGACCTTCTTGACCTTGTCGAGCGTCTCTTCCATCCACTTGCTGGTGATCATGGTGGCCGCCCGTGGGTGAATCGGGGTGACTGTTTGCGAGGTCGGCGTCGGGGGAGCGGGCGGTGTGGGCTGGGCGGCCGAGTTCGAGGCAGACTTATCGGGCGGCGGGGAGGACGGGACGTCTTCCTCGCCCCCTGTGTATTCCTCCTCCGGGGGGATGTCTGAGCGGTGGCGGGGCGTCGTGGCTGTGGGCGGAGCCGGGGTGGTGGTGCTCTCCACGCCCACTTCGTTCGGAGACAAGGGGATGCGGGTGAGGTTGCCCGTTTGGAGAACCCTGACGCGGACGGGGTATATCCCCATGGGGATGCTGGGGGGAAAGGAGGTGCTCGGTTAGGATTAAGACATCTGGTTCGTCGCAAGGATTTAGATCAGAGACAAATTTCAGACAGGGGATTATTTTATGATATCTATATTTCAATGGTCAGCAATACACACACACACACACACACACACACACACACACACACACACACACACACACACACACACACATATATATATATATATATATATATATATATATATATGTGCGTGTGTGTGTTTGTGTGTGCGTGTGTGTGCCTGTGTGTATGATATCTATATTTCAATAGTCAGCAATACACACACACACACACACACACACACACACACACACACACACACACACATATATATATATATATATGTATGTATTTATATATATATGTGTGTGTGTGTGTGTGTGTGTGTGTGTGTGTGTGTGTGTGTGTGTGTGTGTGTGTGTGTGTGTGTGTGTGTACGTGTGCATATATATGTATATATATATATATTTATTTATTTATATATATATATATATATATATATATATATGTGTGTGTGTGTGTGTGTGTGTGTATGTGTGTGTGTGTTTGTATGTGTGTGTGTGTGTGTGTGTGTGTGTGTGTGTGTGTGTGTGTGTGTGTGTGTGTGTGTGAGTGTGTGTGTGTGTGTGTGTATGTGTGTGTGTGTGTGTGAGTGTGTGTGTGTGTGCGTGTGTGCGTGCCTGTGTGTGTGTGTGTGCGTGTGTGTGTATGTGTATGTATGTGTGTGTGTGTGATATACATACACACACACACACACACACACACACACACACACACACACACACACACACACATATATACATATATATATATACATATATATATACATAGATATATATATATATATATATATATATATATATATATATATAGAGAGAGAGAGAGAGAGAGAGAGAGAGAGAGAGATTGACTTAGTGAAACATATTCGTTAATGAATTTCATGCTCGTCACCTCTACGAAATTTCCAGTGCACGCCCACCAGTGTAGCTAAATGGAAACCCTCGAAAATCGTTAAAGTAATCCCAGCTGCCTCCCTACTCTCGTTATATGTTTAAAAAGACCTGGCGCCACCCACCTGGACGTAAACAGCCAATGTTTATGGAACGGAGAGCAGCGGTACGTGATGTTTGGCGCCCCGAAAAGATTTCTCAGTTCCCGCCGAGTCCGCTGCTCCTTCTCGTCGTCTCCCTCGGCCGCTTCCCCGTCCGCGCTCTTTTTCGCGGGGTCAGCGAAGCTCAGCACGCCCTTGCCCGGCTTCTTTCCATCCGTGATTTGCTTCGTCGAGTCGAGCGCCGCGTCGGCCGACGATCGCCCGTCGCCGCTCCCTCTCACGTGATCGCAGTCGCGGCTCAGGATGTCGATTCTCCGTAGGTCTGTCTCAGCCGGGCTCAGCATGATGTCCTGCTCGGCGGAGAGTCCGGTGATCAGCGTTTCCTGCGAGTGTGCGGCGGCTCTCCTCAGCTGCCGCCTCGCTCGCCTCGCGTCTCTCGCGGATCTGCTCATTTCTGGCGACTCGAGGCTGCCCTGGATCAAAGAGTCTCGGGTTGTCGTGGATTCTGGCGAGTTCCAGACGATTTTGTTTAATTTCTCTTCACCCCCGAATACTGCAGCGTAAGGATTCGTGGCGATAAGCGGCGGGCGCTTCCACAGACTGCTGCTGAAGCCCAAGTTGCGTGTCTCTTGCAGGTCCTCGTCAGCTCGAAAGGGGTCTATCAAATCTCTTCTTCCTCTCTCGTGATTGATAAGCTTCGCGAAACCCGACTTCCTCGCAAGTGGGTAGTCTCGAGGTCGATGGAAGGCAAGGACTTCTCCCCCGGCGCCCCTGACACCCCTTTTCTGCCCTCCCTCACGTCGAGCGTCGGCCAGGCGGTGGCGGTAGCGGCGTTGGCGATTATAGCGGCTGTGGCGGTGGCGGTGGCGGCGGCGCGATCCTGACGAGATTTGTTTGGACGTTGTCGCAGCGAAA
>NC_061851.1:34542716-34547716 GCF_019202785.1 Penaeus chinensis | reverse complement strand
TATAGCGCCGAAGGTTCCTAAGACTGAGAGTACCTTTTTTTTTCATACAAACTGTTTTAATGAGAAAGGCATTGTAACGAATGGTTTACTGAAAGGGAATAAATTATGGAAGAAAATTGGGAAAGATGATAGAACTTCTTGGGTTCAGGAAGATCTACGTTTGGGATATCATTTTATCATAGATCATTAACGCATTTTTTATTACTCACTTTGATAATTAGATCTGATTTAGAGTGATTCATAGCTATTAATCGCCGGTGTGATATAAAAAAAGAGTCATTAGATATTTCGAACCATTGTTAAAGAAACACAGCGCAGGGAAAGGGCATAACATCCTGTCAGGCTTTGAGTCTGTTGCAAGAGCCGGAGAATCTTGAGGAAAAACCCTGATCAATAGAAGGCTAATTACTGAGCCGAGGCCAAGGTCTCACCGAAAGTGATCAATCCCCACGTGAAGCTCCCAGGAGACTTAGCTGCTTCATCAGGCGAACGTTTGTGATTCAATTGAAAATTCTAGGAGTTTACTTGCTGTGTATTTGTATAATGTATCAACACACACACATACACACAAACACACACACATACACGCACACACACACACACACACACACATACACAAAAACACACACATAAATATGTCCCTCCAGGTGTGTCTATATATCCCACCAATAAGATTTAAAAGATCTTATTAGGAGGAATTTCCAGAAAGGAAAAACTCGTGTCTTCAGAAGGCCAGGCAGGAACACAGCCTAACGAAGTGACCAGGGATCGCTTGTGCGTCAAAATGGATTCAAACGATATTTCTCACGGCGGAGAAGAGGCGAGAAAAAGAAAGGGAAAAGGGATGGGAAACAAATATACAGGGACCCATTCAAGGTTGAAGAGAAAATAAATCGGATGAAAAAGTGTTTAAAACGGACCCATACGCAGGAGAAAATGTGGGGCCAGCAAGGAAGAGGTTCGTCCGAGCGTCAATTTAGAGCTGCTCCTTAACGAGACTGTAGGACACTGTGACAGGACAGGCAGGTGAGCAGAGGTTCAGGCAGGTAGTTGTTAATTGTGAACAGGGACACAGAGGACGTTCGACTGATCTCACTGCCAGCTCCAGTTCTTAGAAGGATGGATTATCTCTTTTGGGAAACTATTCGAGATTAATGGCATTTGATACTGGTGTGACTAAAACTCATCGTCGGGAAACAAGCATGTGCTTGCTCTCCCCTCCTCCGTCCTTCTCTGTTTGTCTCCCTCTCTCTATATACATAACTCTTTCTTTCTCTCTCTCTCTCTCTCTCTCTCTCTCTCTCTCTCTCTCTCCTCTCCTCTCTCTCTCCCTCCCTCTCTCTCTCCCTCTCTCTCTCTCCCTCCCTCCCTCCCTCCCTCCCTCCCTCCCTCCCTCCCCCCCTCTTAATTTCTCTCTCTTGATTTCTCTCCTCCTCTGTAATAGAGCTGAAATAGCGAAACTTTTATTCCATCACCTTGAATGGGTATCTCTGTATATCCTATCGGGTTCGTGTTTAATCCCTCATTACAAAAAATGTGATTTAATCCGTGAAATAAGAGCGGAAAATCTCAAATTCCCATATTCCAGTTCCATCAGTCGTGTGGATTTATGTTTCATTCGCTCAGGCACACTCGCATTTAACCCCCCCCCCCTTCCCCGCCACACATACACGCGTACGCCCATCTACATAGGCGGGTTGTGTGTGTGTGTGTTTTGTGGGCGTCTGTTCGCGCATTTGCGTGTTTACTTGTTTGGCTGTGACTGACGGGCACATCTCTTCTTTATCATATACTTCTTACATATCCCTTCGATTCGCCAACTCTCCTCTTCATCTGTCGTTCCCTTTCCCCCTTTCTCCATCTCACATTCTCCCCATCTCTCCCTCTCTCTCTTTCCCATTGTTTATCCTCCTCCCTCTCTGGGCATAATTTCTTCGCCTCTGTCTAAAAATAACTCGGATATTTATCGCGTAAATCCCTATATTAGCCCGCTATAAATCTCAGGCAATCCCAGTGCACTTCACGAGGCAATATTTGCAGTGGAGGTGTTGAGGGACAGAGAGGGGAGGGGGAGGGGAGGGGGAGGGGGAGGGGGAAGTAGGGTTTGATAACAAGAGAGGTGGGAATAGGTGTTTGGGGGTGGGGGAGAGGGTAGCAGGGTAAGCATTGTGAGGGTACTTGGACATGGTATCGTGTGTGTGTGTGTGTGTGTGTGTGGGTGTGTGTGTGCGAATACGTATGTATGCATGTGTACACCTTTCCCTGATAATCCTTCTCTCTCTCTCTCTATCTTTCTCTTTCTCTCTCTCTCTCTTTCTCTTTCTCTCTCTCTCTCTCTCTCTCTCTCTCTCTCTCTCTCTCTCTCTCTCTCTCTCTCTCTCTCTCTCTCTCTCTCTCTCTTTCCCCTTTCCTTTCCCCTTCTCTCTATTGTGTGTACAATAGCGAATGATAATAACCGCAAAAGATACGGAAAAAAATGATTAATAAAGCAATAAATTGGTTTCTAAATAAGTTAATAAAGGCGAAAAAGAAAAAAATAACGATAAATAAAGCAAACTGAGATAAGAGCTTAAAACTGTCTTATCAGGAGTTTATAAGAAAGTCTGTTGTGACGTCATAATACAGATTATAGCTGGCGGTATTAAGCTGTGATAAATATTTTTCATTTGAGTCAGTTACTTTGTGTTTACGTATTACTTCGCCTTATTTTTTTTTTTCATTATCATTATTTTTCATTATTATTTTTATGGGATGTTCATATCCTTTTATGTTTTGATTTTGCATTCTGATCCAGCTATTGTATCTAAACACACTGTATGATTATATAAGTTACGATAATCCTCCGTCTTGGAAGTGAAACATGTTGAAGTTAGATATTTGGAAAATGAAATAAAATATTGAAAAGTTTACGTTTTGGAAATCCTTCGTTTTAGAAATGAGTTACTTGGAAATGAATTATTTGGAGATAAGTCTTTTGCGTCATCGTCGGTCGTGATGGATTAAGCCGTGGCAAGGGCGAGCGCGTAATCGCATTTTTTGCCAAAGAGTAAAAATAAGAAAAGGAAGAAAAGTCGAAAAGGCAGAAGGAGATATTTTTTTTCCCCGGGATGATTAGATTGAATGCAATGGCGTTTTATGCCCCGGGGAAGCAATCGCATAAGAAAGGAAACACACAGAGAAAAAGTACTGATATATATATATATATATATATATATATATATATATATATATATATATATATAGAGTGTGGACAAAGACGTCGACCTGGACTAAATAGTGACACTTAGAAAGATAAAAATACTGGGCTGCTTGATCTTTTTTAATCTGTCTTACGATGTATATAATATATATTTCAGATATCTTTTTGAATGCATATATTTTCTAACTGATCTTATTTGTTTCGACTTAGAAAGTGTCTTGTGTACTGTACCTTCGAGTTAGGTAGATAGGAGTGTATATGAATATGATGGAAATGTGTTTATAAAGAGAGCGGTTAAACGCGAACATGAAACATGCGTGATTTTTGAGAAAGGTAAAGTGTCCAAATGAAACTAGAGAAAAGGGGAAGCCGCACCTTCGATCCTCGTGTGCGGCAGCGGGGGCGGCGCTTGGTCAGCAGGGGGCGGCAAGGGCGGCTGGGGGTCCGGCCGCAGCAGCAACAGCAGCAGCAGCAGCAGGAGCAGGTGAGCTAGCAGGAGCACCAGCAGGAGAGAGACCACCCTCCTCTTGCCCCTGGTGCCCGCCACCCGCATGACGGGGGCGTGGCGAGGCAGGGGCAGTGGGCGGTGCTTGTGGCGGCTGCTAGAGGATCTGTCAAGCGACCATTACGTCATCGCGAACTGTGACGTAGACATAGTCCATTACGTCATCATTGGCCTGTCCCATTACGTCATCAGCGGAAACGAGGTTCTCACATGCCGCCTCTGAGGAAGGAGAAGAGAACGTGTGATTCCGATTCCAGGGAAGCTGATGTCACTGATGGTGAGGCAAAGGAATCAAGTCATGAGAGTGAAGAGTAGAATGGAGGGCGTGTATCTTGCTAGTGGTGAGCATTGAAGGCATTCATAACTATTATTCTTTTGAAACACACACACACACACACACACACACACACACACACACACACACACACACACACACACACACATATATATATATATATATATAATGTTGATGGTCAGCTAATGATAGGAACAACATGGGTGATTAATATATATTATATATATTATATATATTAGAATATAACCTATTTTCAGTTTTCACACAATTTTGTGGAAACAATTTTGAGTCATATTCTTTCAGATGTATATCACAACATTTTCAAATATCATTTGAAGCTTAAAATGGCATAAAAAGACTAATTGATGCATAAAATGGTCACCAGAGCACAAAACTTATTAGTCATTTTAAAATGGAAAATAATTATATAATGGTTTAACAAAACGTGTATTATATGGTGCCACATGATCTAACACTCCATTTATGCGCTTCTATTTTACTAGAAACATTAATGTAAATAATGGAGAATTTTTCCTTAAAATAATCTAATTAGATCTTGAGACAGAAGTAGAAGCCACCCTCCCTGAAAAAAGGACAACAGCAGATAAGCAAAATTAGATAAACAAAAAAAAAAAAAATTATGATAATGAAAACATCATCCTAAAAGAACGCAATGAATAAAGTATAAAAACTCCCGTTTCAAACAGTCTCCGTCCCATCCGAGGAGAATACGATCCCACATTAAAGATTCCACCGGGCCGCTTGTAAGCATACAGGCCATCAAGGGCCAAGGAGGTCGGCCTGCCTCGCGTCTTATTTGGGCGAGACGACAAGGGAGACCAACACCAGGGAAGGAATGGAAGGAGACGATTTGTAGGGTGGACGGAGCGAGGCCGAAGAAGTCATGGCAGTGGGAGAGAAAATGAAGGTGAAGAAGAAAAGGGGAAGTAACGAGAAAGAAGAGAGAAGGAGGAGGAGTCATCAGCACGTGTGGGGACTGG
>NC_061851.1:34522716-34525216 GCF_019202785.1 Penaeus chinensis | reverse complement strand
GTTCGCCTTCCAAACATTTCGGGGCGTCAGCAGACTGTCGCCATATTCATAAAAGCCGGAAAAGCGAAGCCAATGCACACTCGCAGAACATTTTGGCAAACGGGAGTCCTTTTCCTGTACAACAAATATGCACAAGATCTTCGCTAGCAAAAGTGTTTTTTAAGTTTTGTTCTTTCCGTCAAAAGCTAGAGAGAACGTGTATATCTTTATTATTCTTAAAGCTTTCATATTTTCCTGATCTTCTACAATAGTTATAAGCAGTGCATGTTAATAAAATTAAATTTCTCTTTTCTTTTTTTTGTATTTTCTTTCATTCCTTTCTTTGGTCCTTTAGAAATGCAGCCAGCAACGGCGCTCGATCCTGTCCCAACGACCCGGATTGTGTATAATGGCAATTAAGTTGTTTTTGAAAACATTGTAATTGTAGCTCGAGCAATGCGCAGTTGTCTCGGAAAAGGATAATTGCACTTTTTTTCTCTTTCTCTAATTGTATCAGGGAGAAGAAAAGACTTTTACCTGTGTTGCCCTCTGCTGAATCAAAAGCATATTAACTGAACTCTGGATGTTGCGTCCGTAGAGTTTTCCTAGCGCACTTGGAAAAGGGAATACGTAAACATATGTAAATTGTATATTTATACAAATATATCTATACATACATACATATATATATATACATATATATATACACACACATACATACATACATATATACCTACATATGAAAAGGAAAAACCGCTACAAAAAGAAATAAAGTTAAATCGTATTGTATAATGTCTTGTGTTTTTTTTTTTTCATATCTATATCTATTTATCTATCGGTACATATATGCACAAATATATATACATGTATATAGATAGATAGATAGATATAGATATGAAAGAGAAAAACAGGCACAATAAGTTAAATGATACGGTTTAATTTAATTTCATATTGTGGCTGTTTTTCCCCATTTCATTTTTGTGTACGTTACTGTGTTTGTGTTTGTGTTCATGTTCACACACACACACACACACACACACACACACACACACACACACACACACACACACACACACACACACACACACACACACACACGTATATATATATATATATATATATATATATATACATATATATATATATTCCACACATACACACTCAGTTTGCGTTCATACGTGCGTGTGTGCGTGCGTGTTTTTTTTTTTGTGTATGTGTATGTGTGCGTGTGAACGTAAGTGTGTGTCTGTGTGTATATGTATGTGTGTGCGTGTGAAAGTGAGTGAGTGTGTGTGTGTGTGTGTGTGTGTGTGTGTGTGTGTGTGTGTGTGTGTGTGTGTGTGTGTGTGTGTGTGTGTGTGTGTGTGTGTGCGTGTGTGTGTGTGCCTGCGCGTGTGCGTTGGTGCCTGTATTCTCGTCCCACTCACGAGGCTTCTTTATTCGCAAAATAGACTCCTCCGCCCAAGCAAGAGCACTTCAAAGAATCAGATCGCAAAAAGACGAGCGAATATTTGCCTAAAGCCTAAAGAAAAATAAAACCGGGAATTCAGGGAGAGCAAACAGGTGTATGCAGACACTGAAAGCGAACTCAACTACGTCGCAGGGTAATACGGAGCGATTAAGTGTGGCTTTGCTATCCGCGCGTGCAATAAGACATTGCTTAAGCTCATAACCCCGAAGTGATACAAATTCATGAGCCGAAACCCGCGGCTTCATCGGGTTTAATCAAGCTGCACCTGCCCGCGCGTGTCTCGTGTTAGCGCGCGGAGGAGGAGGAAGGGATGCGCCGGTTTCACGCGCAGTGTGAGTGTATCTCATTCACTCTGTGTCTTTCGCCCTTTTCTCTCTGTCTCTCTTTGTGCGATTTTCTCTGTCTCTGTTGGTCTGTTTATCTGCTTCTCTTTTTCTCTCTCATTCTGTGTATCTGTTTCTCTGTTTTTCTCTCCTTCTATATATCTGTCTATCTATCTATCTATTTATCTGAATATATATCTACTATCTCTGTCTCTAGCTTTATCTTTATCTATTTACTTATCTATCCACCTGACCTCGATTTCGCTCTCTTTCTCTCTGTCTGTCTATTTATAGATCTGTCGCACTGAATTGAATCGGATAATCCCTGTCTCATTTTAAAACAGTTGAAAATGAATATGAAATCAGTCGATTCTTTGTTTTGAAATCATCTCCTGATTGTTAAATGGCTTGTAAACTCCAATGTTTTATGATTTGCACTTCACCGAATTAGTTAACCAACATTTTCTGTGATTTTGTGACTCGTATGAGTTTACGAGTATTACAGTGTGCACTTACACGCGTGTGTGCGTGTGTGTGTGTGTGTACGCATGTTTGTACTGTGTATGTTTGTGTATGTATGTTTGTGCTGCGCGCGCGTGTGTGTGTGTGTGTGTGTGTGTGTGTGTGTGTGTGTGTGTGTGTGTGTGTGCGCGTGTGTGCTCCTTTGCACGAATGTATTATCCACCTGAAACTGCTATCTCTTTTCGCTAAAGTATTCACGAATGTC
>NC_061851.1:34515216-34517716 GCF_019202785.1 Penaeus chinensis | reverse complement strand
ATTTATCTTTTATTCTGTATAACATGACGTACTTTTTTTTTTTTTTTTTTTTTTTTTTTTTTTTAACACTATGATATGATAGTTTCTTTATCGACGCACGTGAAAGATAACCAGTTTAGTGTTATTATTAATTGTCTATTTTTCATTCACTTTGTATTACTTCCCGTTATTTTAACACGCGGCAGAAGATTACATTTAATAGTCTAGAAAGCTGAAATCACTGTCATTAGAGCGAAACGTATCGGGAGAGGAACTTCGTTGCTCAATCTCTCTCTCTCTCTCTCTCACTCTCTCACTCTCTCTCTCTCTCTCTCTCTCTCTCTCTCTCTCTCTCTCTCTCTCTCTCTCTCTCTCTCTCTCTCTCTCTCTCTCTCTCTACGGCGACAAGTTCAACATTTACTTCCTGTAATCAATGTGAGATTAGTACACACTCTAAATGGAGGACGAACACTGAATACACATCTTATGAGAGCGAGGTTAATTTCCCTCCATTTGACGCTAAGATGAAGTGAATACTGCAGCATTTAATGGAATGGAACACACACTATTAGACACCGAAATAAGGAACACACTATGTCACGCTAAGGTAAAATACACACCCTATTAGGTTGAATGAAATACCCATTATGCGACACGGAGATAATATACGCACCATTTGATAGCGAAGTAAGGTACACAAAGACACACTTTAAGATACCGAGGTAAAATACACACTACATACCCAGGAAAAAATCGCACTATTTGACACCTTGGTAAAGCACACACAACATAACAGCGAAGTATGAACGCGCAGGAGTCCGCGCCTGTGTCTGTCCCTCGTGTGGTCACTCGTGCTTGAGGCCAACATTATTTTCACCTTGTCTCGCGTCCACACGGCTTCGTCAACAAAGAACCGAAGCTCTAGTCAGATGAGTCCTCTTTATTTATAAAAATGCGGGAGGGATTGTTCATATCCTTGTACTTCACCCCCTGTTGCTGCAAGTTCACTTCGGGTCTTTCGCGGAAGAGGGGGAAGGCTATAAAGGTGGACACACGCACGCTCACGCAACACACGCGAATGAGCACACGGAAAAACGGAGGTGCTTGCTCTCTCATATATATATGTATATATATATATATATATATATATATATATATATATATATATCACATATATGGTTGTGTATATATAAATACATATATATATATATATATATATATATATATATATATATTATATATATACATACATACATACATACATACATACATACATACATACATACATACATACATACATACATACATACATACATACATACATACATACATACATACATACATACACACACACACACACACACACACACACACACACAAATATATATATATGCATATACATACACACACGTGTGTGTGTGTGTGTTTGTGTGTGTGTGTGTGTGTACATATATATTACAGTTATACATGCACATGTAAAATCTCCCCGCACCATGGTCCCCTAGAGGCACCCATGTACAAATTGTTCCTTTCGAAGGCCCAGTGACGTCGTGGCATGACTCAGCCGGTCCTCTCATACCTTCCCGTGGCTGCCCTACACATGCGGCCGCACACTCACACACCTGCGTGAGTCACCGAGAGCCAGCGTGGGGAAACTTCGCTAAACATTCTTTTTACGAGGAAAGGGCGGATTCTGTTTTTGCTGTTGCTGTTGTATTTTGTTAATTCTCATTTGTTTGTTTGTCATTTAACTTGTACCCGGGGCTGTTTTGAACAATAGACTCTATTTGAAAGGAACACTGTTAGACAAACAAGAAAGAGGGACACTAAAAAGTATCAGTTGTACAAATGAAGCTATTTAGTGTGTTTAGATTACTTAGGTTCGGTTACTCCGTTTTCTCCACGGAAAAAAAGAGAGGGAATTAAAAGATTTCGCTCTTTGTCTCTCTCTCTGTTCACACAGTATTTACTCTCTTTTTTATGAAACTCTAAAAGGTAGCAATAATGTGTCCAATGCATTAGCCATTTCTGCTAAAAAAAGTGAGCAATTTTCCGCTAAGATGCACTGCAAATTTACGAGGCTTTAGCGCGTCGCCCGGCTGCGATGACTGATTAATAAGACGCAACTGTTGCACGTGGCATCTTATGGCGGCGTCGGGGGAGATGGCTATCTTAATAGAGCGGCGGCAGGCGTGTCGTGCGTGACGGAAGGGACCCTGGCTCTTGTGAGGCTGACACGGGACGCACACGCACGCTCGAGGCGACACGTACATGCGCTTGCTTCCCTTCACGCACATAAACCGACCTCTTTCTTTCTTTGTTTCTTTCTTTCATCCTGTATACTATATATATATGTGTGTGTGTGTGTGTGTGTGTGTGTGTGTGTGTGTGTGTGTGTGTGTGTGTGTGTGTGTGTGTGTGTGTGTGTGTGTGTGTATGTGTTGTGTATACATGTTCACACACACACACACACACACACACACACACACACACACACACACACACACACACACACACACAC
>NC_061851.1:34485216-34487716 GCF_019202785.1 Penaeus chinensis | reverse complement strand
CTAAGGAGAATGAATAAGGAGGGGCGGGACTGAGAGGGGAAGAGGAAGAAAATGAGTTAAGGGGGTGAGGGAGGGGGAGGAAATGACCAGTGCCAAAGATGATTGGATATTTAACGTGTTAGCTCTAATGAAAAAGAGGGCCGCCTGGCACTGACCTTCCCTCATGCCTTCGGTAAGGAGGTGAGGAGAGAGGCGGCGCGAGATGTTATTGCCTCTGAAGGAAAGGAAAGAAATGGAAAGGAGGGGAAGAGCGAGATGAAGAAGGAGGGATAGGAGAGGTTTAAGGGGAGTAAGAATAATTGGAGGGAAAAGGAAATAAAATAAGAAGAACAAGAAACTAAAAAAAAACTAGATCATGTGTAAGATGGAGAGGAAGATGTTATAAAAGAAAGAGAGGAGGAAGATGAAGAAGAAAGAAAGGAGAAGAAAAGGAAGATTGTTAAATAAAATATGAAGAAAACCTAAAAGAAATCTCCTGCCTGATTGCCGCTCCTTATTCCCCCGGCGGCAGCTGCCTGAATCGGCGCACTCCATATATCATTGCATTTTAATGGGTCTTCTTCACGGTTTTGGTAAGCTCGCTATTACGTAGATTCCATCTGGAGTTATTTATCGCCGACGCATCAGCAGGTGAGGGGAAGCCCCTGGGGGTCTGAGGGGGGCGGGGGGCTTCGCGCTGCGTCCCTTCCATTCGGGCTTTCGGGCCTTAATCACTCGAGGTTTATTGGCTCGCGGTCTCGAGGACACATTTCCTGCGTCTTGAGGTTTCATGGCCTGGCTCTTATGGCTCGGGAGAAGTACTAACCGAGATTCATGGCAGCATAAACACGCGCGTGTGAGTGTGTGCGTGCGTGTCGGCTCCCGCTTGGCTCTGGCACACTCGCGGGCCGGGCGTGCTGTGAAGGGACGTGTTACTTACTCGCGCTGCGGGCTTGGCGAGCGGGCTTCTCCTCGGGGGTATTTTATCGTCCGTCTGCTTTCGGGGACTTTGTTTGTGTTTTCTTTTGTGCTTTGGTCTATGTTTTATTTTGTTTGTCTTGGGCTGTGGATATTCCAGTGCTTCTCTTATCTTTGAATGTTTTTCGTTCTGTTTTTTTTTTTTCTCACTTTGTGTATGTTTGTTTTTTCTATTTCTCTCTCTCCTTTTCCCGAATTTTACTCTCTTAACATCCATTGCTCTCACCCCTTACCCCTTACCCCCCCCCCCCTCTCTCTCTCTCTCTCTCTCTCTCTCTCTCTCTCTCTCTCTCTCTCTCTCTCTCTCTCTCTCTCTCTCTCTTCTCTCTCTCTCTCTCTCTCTCTCTCTTTCTCCCTCCTTCCTCTCCCTGGTTCACCAACAACCAAAGCCGAGGCGGAGGAGAGATGTTGTCACTGACGTCCCTCGCAGTGTTGGCGCGCGGTAACGACGGAACGTATACAGAAGCCCCGCCTCGTCGACCTGTGTCTGTGTCTGGCGCTTCGTGACTCACACAGGGTCGGGGAGAGGGGAGGGAAGGGAAGGGGGACTTGGGGTGTAGATGGAGGGGCATGGGAGTGAGACGGAGGGCGGGGAGTGAGAGGACTTTGTTGGGGAGAGACCGGGGTGCTTGATGTGGGGGGAGGGGGAGGAGCCTTCAGTATGTCCCTTCGAAGGATATGTCAACGTGGCAGTTAAGTCTTGGTGGCTGCGGCTGAAGATCACATCAAGTTAGAGCCTCCCTGAAAGATGGCTCTAGCGCTGCCCGGAGGCACTCTATTGCCTGAAGTTTAACACCAGCGTTGAGTGAGGATGTCGCTGTGATAGGTGACACTGCATCATGCCAGTGCATAGTGTCATTCATTGCACATACGGTGTTGCTATGTGACAAGAAGGTGTTATAGTCTACCTGTACCCTAATTCCTTTACTTGATTTCATCTTGCCACACATGCATAACATCAAAATATTTTCTCTTATCTCGTCTATTTTTACCGAGAAAGAAGCTTCTGTTTGTCCGAGGCCAGCGCAATGCGATGTGGAGAACAGTTCTGAACCGTCAGCGTTCTTACACAACAATTGCAAAGGCGGGAGAACTAATTAACTGGGAGCCGATCCCGAGATAGGATCGAAGCCCGAGAGCCGAAAGTATTAGGATATTACGGTCCGCAGTCAAGAGCGCAGAACACGTTCCCAAAATATGTTTTCCGAGTCCCGAGACATCTCGCTAACAGGATAATTGACTTTGTGTCAACTCTTATGATACAGTAGAGTGTCCTCCCTCCTCCGCTCTACTCCTTCTTGTTCCGTTGCCCCCCTTGCCCCCCTTGCCCCCTCCTCGTCTCGTCCCTCTTGCCCCCGTGCCCCGTGCCCCCTCGTCTGAGCACCCCGGGTCCCGTCCCCACTAGCCCTCTTCCGACCGCACAAGAGGGCACGGCCGACGGCCATTGAGCTCAAGAACACTTCAGACTCTTTTGATGGTTCAAATTGTGGAGGATGTGATAGAACGTGCAGTCCTTTTTGGGGACGAATGGATTTTGTGCACA
>NC_061851.1:34450216-34455216 GCF_019202785.1 Penaeus chinensis | reverse complement strand
ATATGGTCACTCTTGCATTAAGTTTTAATGTTCGACATCGCATTTGGTCCGACCGACAGTATTTTTTTTTTTTTTTTTTTTTTATGAAGAGCTTGTTCTCAGGGCTCGACCTGTAGGAACCCGAGCTCAAATGACACGTGACAAATATGGCATGACAAGGAGCGCAACATGAGTCCCATGGTCAGGGCCGACGACGACGACGACGCCGGAGACCAAATGAGGAAGGACGGGACACCTCGCCGCAGAGGACACCCGACCCCCGGTAATGCCAAGGGTACCAGGCTGTGCATTGTGTTTGCACTATATACGTACATGGACTCTCTTGCCTCTTCCATCTGTGTGTGAGCGGATTGCAGAGTGGCAATTGCATTCTGAAGGGTGACTTGGAGGGATATTAAGTGTTGTTAGTCTGGTGAGTGTGTGTGTGTATGTGTGTGTACGTCGCGGGAGACGTTAATGTGTTTCGGGGAATATTTGTGAGCATTTCCTTGCGTGTATCAAGTTCGTGCACTGCGGCGGAAGGGCCGTAAGCGAGGTTCAGGAGGCGCTTCCTCGACGATTATGCGCGGGCAGCCAAAGGGCGAGACCAATACAACGGAAAGATAAACATCAGTCGTCAATCTCGTGACAAAAAGCCCAGTGCCTCTCGCTTGACTTCGCGATGCAAATGGCGCCGCTTGCCATGCACGGAAGTGAGACTACCAAGCCTCGACAGGATTCCTGGGTTGAAGGAGGGCCTCGGAGGGCGCATTGGCGAAGGACGTCCCCTGCGGGCGTGGCAGAGCCGCCGCCGGTCAGCGTCTCTCGCCGGCTCGCTCCATAAAGATCGGCCGATGGAACTTTTATGGCCCGACGGACGCGTTCGCATTATTGTGACCGCGGTTTATAGTTCATCAGAAACGCCATTGTTCGGAAGAGCGCCCGGAAAATAAGTGCCATTTTAATATCGGCCGTTTTATTTGACGTTACTTGGCGGGCGTCGCGCGGCTGTCATCGTCTCGGGGAGGTCGCTTGACAACCCTTTTTTTTTTTTTTTTTTTTTTACTTTTTCGTCTCCGTTTTTCCTTGTTTTATGCTGAAGACGAAGACCTTTTGCCGAGACTTAAAACGAAAGGAGATGGGTTTCTGGGGAAGGCGGACGACCTGGACAACGAAAGGAAATGGAGACATTGATCGGAAGGAGGGAAGGGAAAAGGTCGGCCCTAGTCGGTGGAAATGCTGAATCAGAGATAAATACGAGGAAGCAATGGGGAAGACAAATCATACATAGAGAGAAAAGGACGAGAAGACGAGGAATCTCAAGAGAATAATAATGCAGCAGCTACAGAAAATCATAATAAAAAATAGAATACTGCAACCCAGTTCAACATCCCTCGACCTCTGCTGAAGACATCTTGCCACCGTCCTTAATTCCCCCGTGCTTGCAATGGCATAATAAACCCGCAAGAAGCACAATGACGCCGTGCAGGAAGGCGACTCAGCCGACGCCGAGGAGGAAACGGATCGCCGTTCGCCTCCCTTTAAGAGAGGTAAAGTAACGTCTTAAGGCAGCGTATTACGGCAACGTCTTCGAGGTGCGTCTTAGGAGAAGGCGACGGAGGACAGTCAGACGGTGAAATTGCCCGTGAGATAAAAATCTTACTGAGGATGCTACTCGGGAGATAGGAAGGGGAGAAGGGGGCAAGGGGGGAAACGATAAAAGAGGGAAAAGAGAATGGGGAAGAGACAGGAAAAGGGGGGGGGGGGGGAGTGAAGGTCAGAAGACGAGAATAGGGAAATAGGAGAAAGTAAGTAATTAGAGGCAAATGGGAGTAGGGAGAAGGAGTAGCTAGGTTAGGAGAGGAGAGGGAATACCTCACATTACCGCTTGTGCAGACAGCGTGCCGGCGCGACAATGCGCTGTCTCTTATTATAGTTTCGTACGAGCAGTGGAACCGAGTCCAGGCCAGGAATGAGAGTCGTAATTTCTAATTAGAACGATAAGCATAAATGTAAATGAGATAGGGAGAGACAAAATACAAAGTGAAAAGATCCCCTGGGTACGGTTGAGAGACATTCTCTCTCTCCCTCTCTCTCTCTCTCTCTCTCTCTCTCTCTCTCTCTCTCTCTCTCTCTCTCTCTCTCTCTCTCTCTCTCTCTCTCTCTCTCTCTCTCTCGATCTTCCTCTCCAACTGCCACTCTCCTCTCTTTTCCCTCTCTTTACCACTCCCCTTTCTCTCTCTTCCTCTCCCACTGCCACTCTCCCTCTCCTTTTCCTCTCTCTTCCCTGCTCCCCCCTCCCTCTCTCTTCCTCTCCCACTGTCGCTCTCCCCCTCCCTTTCCCACTCCCACTCTTTCTCTCTCCATCTCTCCTTCTCCCCCACTGCCACTCTCCCTCACCTTTTCTCACTCCCTCCCTCTCCCTCTCTCCCACTCTCCCACTGCCTCTCTCTCTCTCTCTCTCTCCTCGACCGAAATGGATCTCACGGCCGCCGTCCCCGCGCCCGCAAGGGAGATCTCCGCCGCCGGGGAGCCGCCCCTCGGCCCGAGTGGGGAGCGCCGCGGCCCAAATTTCGCGAGGGGGGGGGGGGGTGGAGGTCGTCTCGCGGGGCATTAATGCAAACGGCCCTAGATAGAAGGCAAGGAAGAGCTGGTCCGAGAAGGGAGAAGGGAGGAGGCTGTCGGCGCGCGCGGAGGGAGAGAGTGCTTCGAAGGCCAAGCGGTTCTCGGGGCTACTGCGGCCGGGAGGAAATTTTGCTTCCGTGTTTTTGTGTGTGTGTTTTTTTTTTTTTTTTGTAATTTTCTTTGTTATTGTTGTTCCTTATTGTATTTCTCTCTGATTTTGTCTGTTCGTTGCTCTCGTAAGTTGTTGTTGTTGTTGTTTTTCTCTCTCTTTCTTTCTAATTATGTATTGTTGCTTCTTATCATTTCTTCTTTTTTTCTTCTTTCTTTCTTTCTTCTTTTTTTTTGTTCTGTAACTTTTTCTTGATGTTGTTGGTGTAATTCCTTGTATTTTTTGCACTTTCTTTTCCTTGTAACTTTTTTTCCCGACGGCCTCTTATTTCAATTACATAATGCTTTTTTTTCTTTCTTTCTTTTTTCCTTTGACTTCTTTTCTCTTGTGACTTTCTGCTCTTAATTGGGTTTAGAGTTTTCGTTTTATTATTTTAACGTGTTTTTCTTACGAGAGTGTATGTTGTTATTTTTTTCCCTTTCTTTCTTTCTTTCTTTCTTTTCTTTCTCTTTTTTTCGTCTTCCTTTTTCCTTTGCATGTTTCGTGTTCGTCCCTTATTTATTTTTTTTTTTTATATACCCAAATTTGCCCCTCGTTTTGGTCTTTTTTATGGCATATTTTACGACTTGCTGTTTTGTTTTGTTGATAATCATCTTGTTGTTTTATGTATATATATATTTATTTATTCTCTTGCTGTTATCTTTTTGGCGATAATTAATATTCATTCCCTGCTATTTTTATTTATTGTTTTATCACCTTTCATATTTTTACTACACACGCGCAAGCACGAGCACATCTAAACACATATTTAGATGTGGATAGGTAAATAGACAGATATATAGATAGATAGATAAATGGATAGGTAGATAGATAGAGAGAGAGGGGGGGAGAGAGAGAGAGAGAGAGAGAGAGAGAGAGAGAGAGAGAGAGAGAGAGAGAGAGAGAGAGAGAGAGAGAGAGAGAGAGAGAGAGAGAATTAGATTAACAGACAGATAGACTGACAAATAGAAAGATATGTTCTTTTTTTTTGGGGGGAGGGGGGTGTGTGCAAAAAGTGAATTAGCTGTCTGTTCGAATTTGTTCCTACTACACGATATATATCGCTTTTTTTCTCACTGACAATCGGTTTTTTTCTCTTGTTTTATGCAGTTTAAAGCGTAAATTCCACATCCAAGGATTCGCGTGGGTGAGATAACTCAGCGGGTTTTTTTGGGGGGAAGCCGAAGCCAGGTCCAACGACAGGCATCGAGAGACGGATTCTGCTGTTAAGTGTTCGTAACTTTTTTCTTCCTTTTTTTTCTTGTCCTCTGACGGAAGTCCAATTGTCTTGACACTTTTTTTCAACTCGTGTGGCGAGGAAGAATTGGTTTCAGCGTTATTCGTGTCTTTATTGTTGTTATCGTTTTCTTAGTTATTCTTGTTTTCTTTTTCTTTCTTTTTTATAATCATATACATGATATTAGCATCACCATCATATCTCAACCGCCATTAACCTCTTCATCATCACTATCATCACAATTATCATCACCACGGTCACCATATCCGCCATCATCATCGTTTTCATATATCCTCTATGAAAAAAAAGAGTTATTTCACTAAACGCCACTATGATAGAAACATTCCCAATTCATTTAGTAAAATGGTGGATTTGAAAGCCGTGATGCGGTACTCTGTGGAATTGCTCGTGTTGGTACACCTGGTGAGGCAATGGCACAGTTGTTCATTCCACTTAGGACAAGTTTAATTATTTAGATGCTTCCTCTGTTCTATGTGCTAGGGAGCAAAAGTAGCTAGACTAACACGTAAACAAAAACACAAAAGAGGCGAGGAAGGAGACGAAAAGTAATCGGGCAAGGAGACTAAATTACGATAATGAAAGGGTAACAAAAAGGAGTGTGTTTGTTCCCACGAGATAGAACACACATTTAGCGATATTTTCCTACACCCAGATGCTCCTTCACGCATATCTCATATGTCTCGGCACTTTGGCCTTTCTTCCGCCATGCCATAGGGGCGGCTATGGCTTGGCCAGTGTGCCGGGAATGATTTATTTTGTCGTAAAGACGTTTCATACTTTTATGCGTCCGAAAGTGGCATATATTTTGAAGATTTGATGTGTCCACCAGTGAGTTTGTTGGCCAGACACTGACCTGGCCATTTGCTCAATCTTTACGGTACTATAAACCGTTTATTGGCAGGAGAAAAAGGGATGTCCCGGCGCACTGTTTATAATGTCTCCGGAGCGCCCTCTACCTGCGCTGCTGCATTTCGTATTCATGGGAAAAAT
>NC_061851.1:34430216-34437716 GCF_019202785.1 Penaeus chinensis | reverse complement strand
CCTAGGCGATGTTCTGCCGAGAGCGAAACCGATTCGAGTGTAATCGGGTCATCGCGAGATCGATCGACGTGATAATGAAACGATGTTTACGTGTTTTTTCCCCTCACTTCTTTGTTTTAATTGCGATTGTTATTGGCTGCGAGCTCAGGCCGAACTTATTTCAGGCCCGGATGTACCTGTTTGCTGCGATTGCGCAAGGCGGTTGGAACTGGGAAGGAGAAGGAGGGAGGGAAGGTAGGAGAAAGGGAGGGAGGGAGAGATGCAGGGAGGAGAGGTGGGAGGAAAGGAGGAAGGGAGGGAAGGGGGAGGGGGGGAGATTGTGAAAGGAGAGAGAGAGAAGAGAAAGAGAGAGAGAGAGAGAGAGAGAGAGAGAGACAGAGCAATTAGAAGAAACAGAGAACGGGAGAGACAGAGACAGGTGAAATGAAAACAAACAAATTATACACTTAAGATGAAAAAAAAAAAAAAACACGCCAAAAAAACCAAGCAAAATCACTCATGAATTTAGGCAAACATATCAATCTTAATTACCAAGATAAGAGCACTATATGTCTCCCTCGGCAGTGTATATAGCAAGGGACGCAATTTATCCCACGATTAACATTTCTAAGGAGAGTAGCAAGTCCGCGTTATGGGCTGAAGGCTGAAGGCTACTCACAGGAACTGGTTTGACTGGGGATATTAAGTTGATTTAGGATGAATGAATGGAGGTTGTTAGTGTAGAAATGTGATGAATGAACGAATGCGTAAATAAGTTGGTGGGAGGGGCGATGGGGAAGGGGCTGTTGTGGTTGTAGCTGGTAGTGGTGATTTGTGGTGATGATATTGATGTTGGTTAGGATAAAGATGAATGATGGCTGGCAGAAATATAAAAACGATGAGAGGGGGGGGGGGGGGGAGAGGGAGCGGGAGTCGGAGAAGGAGACGGTGTAGGGGAGGGCGAAGGAGAGGGAGCCGAGAAGGGGAGACAGTGTGAGAGAGAGAGAGAGAGAGAGAGAGAGAGAGAGAGAGAGAGAGAGAGAGAGAGAGAGAGAGAGAGAGAGAGAGAGAGAGAGAGGGGGGGGGGGGGAGATAGAAAGAGAGAAACAGAGAGAGACAGAGACAGAGACAGAGGGAAAGAGAGAAAGAGAGAAAGGGAGAAATACAGAAATAGAGACAGAGTGACAGAGAGAGAGAGAGAGAGAGAGAGAGACAGAGAGACAGAGAGAGTGAAAGTGAGTGTTAAGCAGAGCATCGGTGGAAGAACTAAAGACATGCAACAAAAGCCAGGAAGTTAAACTTAAAACTAAAACAAACAAACAAAAAAAAAGTGAATTAAAAGAAAATGTGGAAATAAAAACCGGGAGACGAGATTCCCCACAGGAAGAACCATGATGTGCAAGGTTGCAAAGAGCCAGGAATTGACGTGGAGACGGGGAGGTGGGAGACATGGGAAGGGGGGGGGGGGGAGAATGGCACCCTGACAATCAGATAACAAGCGGCAGAAATAGTTGTAGTGGCATTAAAAGCAATCTGACAAGACGTTGCACCGGTGATTGAGGGAGCTGTAAACCGGGGCGAGATAAGAGGCTGACAGCGGGAGCACAGGAGGGCGAGCGGGCGTTGTCCACCGCGGGAAGATGCGCCGGGCGCAGGGAGATATCCAGCGGATATCTCGCTGCCTGTCTGTCTATATGCCCGTCGATCTGCCACACACGCAGTCACACACACACCTACACACACACACACGCTTGTGTTTGTGTGTGTGTGTGTGTGTGTTGAGAGAGAGACAGACAAACAGACAAATAAAACAGACAGAGAGGCGGACAGACACGAGCAAACAGCAGAGAAAGAATCCCAAGAAGAAGCGCAGAAACACGTAGGGGAGAGGCAGTAACACGGGAATCAAACAAAGGAGAGGGAAGGAGGCAGCAAGAGGCAAACGAGATGGAAAGGCGGAGGGAAAGACCAGGGACCGGGTCATGAGGAGTCAGGAGGCGAGCTCAAGCATGACTGGATGCGGTGGGGAGGGGGAGGGGACCGGCAGGGAAAGGGGGGGTGGGGGAAGGGTGAGCCGTGGGAAGGAAGGGGAATTAGGGACCCGAGGGAGGAAGGAGAGAGGGATGGGGACATTCGGGGCCCCTGGGGTGGGTGGAGGGGATAAATGGGGGCTGGGGATTGGGAAAATAAGAGGAAATGGAAGAGGGGCTTGGGGAGGGGGAAGGGGGAAGGGGTCGAGTTAAGGAGAGGAGAATGGGATTTTTTAGGGAATGGGAAGGGAGGCCTAGGGAGGGGAAGGTAATGGGGACATTGGGGAAAGCGAATGGAGAGGGGTAAGTGAGATTAGAAAGGAGGAATCCGGGGTAAGGAGATATAAAAGGGAGGAAGAGCGATGGGGGTAAGATAGATAGGCAGAGGAAAGGCGGACATGGGAGAAGGAAGAAGAGACACTGGACGAAGAAAGGAGGAGGAAGAGATAGGGCTTTAAATTTTAACTGTGGGGACTTTTATTCTTTTCCTCCATTTACAAATTTATTCTTATTTTTACTTCCTTTACTCTAATTTTTTCTATCTTTTTTAATTCTTCTAATTTCTTATTTTACTATTCTTCTTACTATATCTTCTCTTTTTAATATTTTCTCTTTTTCTACATAATTTATTTTTAATTAATTTTAATTCTTTCTTTTTTATTCTCTTACTTTTATTATTTAATTTTTTTTTCCCTTTGTCTCTTACTTTTTTGATATTTTATAGCTTTTTACTATCTAAAAGGAGTTTTTTCTTTTTTTCGCTTATTTTTATTAATAATCTTTTCTTTATTAATTTTTCTTAAAACTTTATTTTTTTTACTAACCTCCTCTTACCTTATTTTTATTATCTCTTTTAATTATTCTCTTTTAAACTTCTCTTACGTAACTTTTTTTCTTTTTTTTATAATAAATTTTAATTAATGAGTGAATGAGGCAAGGGGAGGGACGAATGAGGGGCAAGGGAAGCATAGGAGGGGAGGGGGAAGGGGAATTGAGGTGGAGTTCATGCCCGTTCTTCTGATTGCCGGAGGGGAAGAAGGAAGGAAAAGGAGAGAAAAGGATAAGGAAGGATGATCGATAATCACCCGTAAAGTAACGTGGGTATAGGAATTTTTTGCAATGATGAAAATTGTAATGATAATGATGGTAGTAACAGTCACAGTTAACATAACAGTAATGTAAAAAACATGACGAGGATAACGCAGTAATGATGGGAAAAATTTAAAAGGCAAGTGATCTTGTTACAATTACTCTATCCGACACTATAGAAAAAACAAAGCAGAGAAGCAGACCCGGCGAGAGTGATGAGAGAGAATGAAAGAGGTGAGAAGTGAGGTGAGAGAGGAGAGATGAGAGAGAGGAGAGAGTCGAGAGGAGAGAGAGGAGTGAGGAGAGTGAGAGACGGAGAGAGGGAGGGAGTGGGTGGGAATTATTAAATGATTAGAAAGTAACATTGTTTCAAGATGACCCATGAGAGTGATGAGAGAAAGAGAGAGGACGAGAGAGAGTGAGAGAGAGAGTCGAGTGAGAGAGGTGAGAGAGAGAGAGAGAGATGAAGAGAGTGGAGACGTAAGCGTAGAGAGAGAGAGAGGAAGAGAGAAAGAGAGACAGAGAGTTTAATTCAAAAATCAATTTCACGCCATGAATATTGATACTGTACTCCACTACTGATATGCAGGGATCACGCCAGTCCTGGCTCGGGCCTCTATACACAAGGAGGCGCTAAACATAGCCAAGGTATAAACACATGTGATGTTTATTGGCCCGATTAGAGATAGCGATCACGTAGCAAAACAATAGCACACGGCTTCTCATAGCAAACTCTCCTGCTGTTTTATGCTTGGAGTTTATTTGTCTGTGGAGAGGTTGGATGGCCGTGCGTATCCTCCTGCCTTCGCCCCCCCCCCCCACCTCCCTACCCTTCACCCTTCGCTCACCCTTCTCCTTCTTTCCGCATTCTTCCACTTTTTCACTTTAAAAACCCCACAAAAATAAAAAAAAAACCGGAAGTAGCACGAGGGGGTGGTTTTTTTTTTTTCTTTTTTTTCTGATTTTTTGATGTTTTCTTTTTTCTTTTCCCTTTTTTTCAACACCGCGGTTGGCCCCCAATTGGATTGGCATCCATTCAGCGACAACCCAACAATCAACATTCACATAAAATTCGACAATAATTAATATATATAAACCATAAAACATCTTCCCCTCTCCTCCTCCCGCGTCCCTCCCAACCCCCTTCCTTTGATCACCGCTTTCCGTGATTCTGGTTATTGAGGACTGAAAGGACGTTTAAAACCTCGTGGGGAGGTCAATCGAGGAGGAAAAAAAGGGTATCCTTTTCCGTTTGATTTTTTTTTTGTTTTTGAGCCCACCCCTGGGGTGAGAGGTGAAGAGACGGTGAAAGAGGGAGGAGAGGCGCGTTTTTTGCGTTACGGAATGCTAAGCTACATTGAAAAGCTTAGAGCTTTTACAGGTGTGTTGCTCAAGAGTGTGAAGTTGAGTACCGACGAAGGCGTAGGCAAACAGTGTGACTTAGGGAGGAGGGAGGAAAACCGAAGGACGGTTATTCGGGGCGCGGAGGGGGTTTTTTGGGGGGGGGGGTTTTGGGGGTTTGTTTGGGGGCGGGGAAAAAATTGGTGTTGGGGGGGCGGTTTATTCCAGGGAGGAGGGGGTGCCCCCCGGTATTACGCGAAGGGGAAATTGGGGAAAAATTAACGGGGGGAGGGGGGGAAATTAGGGGGGAAAGTGGTGGTGGGTTTTGGGCCCGGGGGGCTTCAAAGTGGGGGTGGGATGGTTTTTTGGCCCTTGCAAAGTTCTTTTATCGTAAAGGGGTTTCAAACGCCCAAATTTTTTTTAGGACCCTTTTTTGCGTGGTGTGCTTTTAGTTGTTTATTTATTATATTGTATGTATGAACAATTTAAAAAAGAAAGCTAAAGTACGTTTCGATTCATAAGTTCCTATTTGACGAACAAATTACCTTTGTGCACCGCTTGTAAATTTTGGGTTTTATATTTATAAATTTTTATAATATATATATATATTTATTTATATTTTATTTTATATATGTATAATATTATTTATATATATTATATATATGTTGTGTATTTTATATTATATATATATATGTATATTTATTTTTTATATATTTATGTTTTATATACATTATTTATTATATATATATATACAAGATATGTGTTTTTCACAACCACAAATAAATTTTTATATGTGTGTGTGTGTGTGTGTGTGTGTGTGTGTTTTGTGTATGTGAGTTTTGTGTGTGTGGTTTGTTTGTGTGTGTGTGTGTGTTGGGGTTTTGTGCATGTGTGTGTGTGTGTGTGTGTGTGTGGTGTGTGTGTGTGTTTGTGAGTGTGCGTGTGTGTGTGTTGTTGTGTGTGTTCATGTGTGTGGGGTGTGTGTGTTTTGTGTGTTGTGTGTGTGTGGGTGTGTGTGAGTGTATGTGTGGTGTGTGTGTGTGTGTGTGTGTGATTGTGTGTTGTGTGCATGGTGTGTGGGGGTATGTGAGTGTGTGTTGTGTGTGTGTGTGGCGCGTGTGTGTGTGGCATGTGTGTGTGTTGTGGTATTGAATGTGGTATGTATGTGTGGGTGTTTTTGTTGTGTATATGTGTGTGTGTGTGTGTGTGTTGTGTTTTAATGTGTGTGTGTATGTATGTGTGTGTGTGTTTTTGTGTGTGTGTTTTTTTTGTGTGTGTTGTTTTTGTGTGTGTGTGTGAGTGTGTGTATGTATGTGTGTGTGTGTGTGTGTGGTGTGTGTGTGTTGGTGTGTTGTGTGTGTGTTTGGGGTGTGTGTGGGGTGTGTCTGTTGTATATTATATATTATTATATTTATAAAAATTTTTATATATATTATATAATATTTTATATATCTTTTATATGTATGTATGTTTTTTAAATATATATATTTATATATTTATATATATTATATAATATATATTAATATATATAAAAAACGCACAGTTGACGTTTATAAAGAATCGACCTAAAAGTGGCCTGTGCGCCCTGCAAACTAATTTTTGGACTTTGTTCCAGTCCCTTTCCCCATTTTCCCCTTTATTTACAAGATAATGTGAATCTTCCCAAGGTTTTTGCCTGTACGGAATTGAAAGCACGCCTACTGAAATAGAAGTTAACGCTGAACAAACATTCCTGCCAGAAAATACAACCCAAAAATGTGTATAAGATAATTATATACTTGTGTTATCGTAAGCGCATAAGGAACACGTCATGTCGATTTAGTCATTAAGTTCAACAAAAGCTAAAGAAAAGAAAAAGCGAATGAAATCAGCAAGATGCATAGTGCAGTATATCGGGAACTAAATTTAGCTTCTTAAATCCTATGACACCGTAGGCCGCTCTAAAGTTGCAGAACAAGGCCGATAATGTAAAAAGTTGAACAGAAATAATTCAGAGCAGATGAGATGAAGATTATTTTATCGTTAGATGCTTTGCCAGCGCTGGTTTTTCCAAGAACCGGAAAATGAGTAAAATGATTATGGGATGCAAAAGATGATGGGAGGTGATGGGTTTATAATGAATAATATTCATAATAATGGTTGTTGTTATAACAATGGAAATAATAATGATTATAATAGTAATGATGATAATTACCATTGTCATTATTCTATGATTATCATCATTGCTATTGTTTTATTATAGTCATTATAATTGTTATTTTTATTGTCATTATTATTGTTATTATTATTATTTTTTTTATTATTATTATTATTATCATTATTGCTATTATTATGTTCTCCATTATTAACATAATTACTATTATTATTATACTAATGATATTGATAGTAATGGTTATATCATTATAATATTATACTACTAATGATGGTGGTAATGATAATTATAATAATGATATTGATAATAGTAATAATAATGATAGTAATAATAATAATAATTATTATTAATACTACTGTTATTGTTATTTTTATGATAATAATAATAATGATGATGATGATGATGATGATGATGATGATGATGATGATGATGAAAATAATAATCACAATGATGATGATATTGATGATAATAGTAATGATAATAATAATAATAGTGATAATAGTAATAATAATGATAATTGTAATAATAATGATAATTGTAATAATAATGATAAAATGGTAATAATGATAATAATATAATAATAATAATAATAATAATGATAATATTAATAGAAATTATGTAAATAATAATAATGATAAAATGGTAATAGTAATACTGATAATAGTATTGACGATGTTAATAATGTGAATGATAAAAGTAATAATACGGATAACAGAAATAATACAAATAAAGTAATCTTATTGCAGTTACTGGTACATATGTTGCAGCGAAGAAGAAATAGAACAAATACTTCGCTAAAATAATGGATAAACACAGCCCTCCCAAGTAATTTCCTCATTCCTCCTTTTAGAAAAAATGCAACAGCTGTCTCTGTTTGTTCAGAATATACATAGCCATTTCATCTTTTCC
>NC_061851.1:34422716-34425216 GCF_019202785.1 Penaeus chinensis | reverse complement strand
GTGTGGGCTTGAGTGAACATCTGTGCGTCTGCCTTCTTCGCCCTGTGTGTCATCAGGTGGCCACAGGTTACCAGGAGATGGACCCAGAAACACTTTCTTGCGCAAACTGAACAAACACACGACTGGAATTATGAGGCCAAACATCCCATAAAGGAGGATGTTGATCTTAAATTGGAGACAGTGTGAACGCCCATATTTATGTTTTTTTATACTTCTTTCTTTTTGTTTGTTTATCCATGGTCTCGTTCGTACGAAAAAAAAAAATAATGATAAAAAGTTTTGCAAGGAAGAAAGTAGACAAACATCATATTCAAAGATTGGGGAGAAAAATAAAAACGTTGGGTACAGTTCGAAAATTCTTTTGCTGGTCGTGTGTACCTTTTCTTCTGGAGATGTGATTTACACACACGTCTGTTTCTTCTTCCTCGTCTTTCTTCTTCTTTTTTATTATTCTTCCTCTTGGAAAAATATGTATTTGGGTTGGGATTCTTTATGTGACAGTTGGAGATCGTATTTTCTCCTAGTTGGTTGAGAGAGAGAAAAAAGGAGAAGATCGCTAAGCAACGTTGCTTTTCAAATAACTTCGATCGTTTTGGGAGACGCTGATGCTACGTCTGCTGGTACTCTCGCTTTCATTCTGCTCTCGAAACGTTCGGTTTTGGAAACGTTCCCTCAGAATTGCGCTCTTATTTTCATCGTTGAAGGCATCATCATTACTATCGTCAGCACTATCATCGCGCCATCTCTTTTGCGCCGGTTGAGTGGACAGGCACAGACGACCATGCAGTAGGTGTGCATGATACACATCCCGCGGCCATTTTCTGGGCAGGGCATCGACGCCAGCCTACCTCCCCCTCCCCCATCCCCTGCCTCCTGCCCTGCCCTGCCAATGACCTTGTCTGCTGATTCAATTAATATCAATTTCTGGCAGAGGGAATGCCAAGGCTTGACGGGGCATAAATCATAAGGTTTGATTTATCATCGGGAAGGTGAGTGAGTGACGCCGAGGAAAGGGAGGGGTCGTGGAGGGAAGGAGGGAGTACAAGAGGGACGGCTGTGCTCCCGAGCGTCAAAGGAAGGGAGGGGAGGGAAGCGAGGAGGAGAGCCAAGGTAAGGGAAGGGAAGGAGAGGAAGTCGTTATCGGTCGCTGAGGGAAGGTCGAGGGAGGGAGAGAAGGAAGCTCGAAGGATGGTGAAAGAGCGTTAGGGACAAGGGGGGGATAAGGGAATGCTAGGGGCTTAGAAGGAATGTCAGGGACAAAGAGGAAATGTCAAGGACGAAGAAGGGATGCCGAGGACAAGGCAGGAAAGCCAAGGGCACGAACGGAATGCCTGAGACAAGGCGGGAAAGCCAGGGGCAAGGGAGGAATGTCAGGGGCAGGGAGGGTATGGCAGAGGCCAGGAGGGAAGGACGGGCCCGGGCGGCGGCGTGGGCAGGCGGAGGACCAACGACCTGCAGGTGACGACGTCCGAGGCGCGACACAAGCAGGCCAGGCGGGAGGGCGTGGCACGGCGACCGGACCGGCGTGCCCGTGGACCCGCTCCTCGTGTTTGTTTTGTTCTGCTGTCATTGCTTTTTTTGTGTGGCGCAAGGAAATGCATGCGGGTGTGACTGCTTGCCGATTAGGGTCGGGAGGGCGGGGGGGAGGGAGGGGGGTAGATAGAGATGGTAGAGAGAGAGAGGGGGGGGGGGGGAGGATGAGAGAGAGTGAGAGGGAAGAGAGAAGAGAGGGGGTGAGAGAGGGAGGAGGAGAGAGAGAGGGGGGGGGGGGAAGAGAGGAGGGGAGAGAGAGAGAGGGGGAAAGAGAGAGAGGGGGGGAAAGAAAAGAGAGACAGAGGGAGATAGAGAGGAGACAGAGAGGGGGGGGGTGAGAGAGGGAGAAGAGGGAGAGGAAAGGAGAGGGGAAGGAGAAGTGTAGAGGGGAGAGGAGAAGAGGGGAGAGAATGAGAGAAGAGTGTAGAGAGATGAGAGAGTAAGAGGAGGGGAGGGAGATGAGAAGAGAGAGATGAGGAGAGAGAGGGAGGGAGGGAGGGAGAGGAGAGAGAGGAGAGAGAGAGAGAGAAGAGAGAGAGAGGAAGAGAAGAAGAGGAGAGAGAGTGAGAGAGAGAGAGAGAGGAGAGAAGAGAGAAAAGGAGGAGAAAGGAGAGAGAGAGAGAGAGAGAGGTGAGAGAGGGGAGAGAGAGAGTGAGAGAGAGAGAGAGAGAGAGAAGAGAGAGAGGGGGGGAGAGACAGAGACAGAGAGACAGAGACAGAGAGAGTGAAAGAGAGAACGATGTAGAAAGAGAGAGAAAGAACGAGACAACAAAAAAAGAGAGGCGAGACAGACTGAGAACGATTAAAAAAAGAAACGAATAATGCAAGGAATGAGAGATAAAGAACAAGACAACCGTAAAGAGAGGACACCGAGAAAGAACACATCGAAAACAGGAGAATGAGCGGGGACTTAAAAGCAAAAAGTTCAAGAGACGTCGTGAGTGGTCGCCGACAAGAGGGAAGACAA
>NC_061851.1:34400216-34402716 GCF_019202785.1 Penaeus chinensis | reverse complement strand
TTACACCTGTATGATATTAGCATTACACCTTTGACTTACATGATGTAATAAGCACATTACTTGAAACTATATACCGTTTTAATCAACACTTCAGCCTAGGTGTTGCAATCATCACCACGTAAGCCTGGCTATGATAACATCATAGTGTCATCACAATCATTTAGACTGCTGTCATCACCACTCATATATTTTGCTGTCATTTCTAACTCATCACGCATCCTCACCCACACACAGCTGTCACAATCACAACCTTTCATCACTCTTGCGTTCCTCTATTCTCTTCTATTTCTTCTTTATTTATCTATACATCACTTTCGCCTATTAAGATAAGTGCCATTTCCCTGATATTCGCAAAGTTTTCTCATAAATTAGCGTTTTTCCCCCCGCCAGACGTGAATCTTTTGCTCTTTCAATCCCTATGGCTGTTAATCAATCAGTTTTTTTTTTTCTTATTTTCTCTTGCTCTTAGTTTTTCTTTGGAAATTTAAACCATTCTGTGTTGGTGCTTCTGGTTTATTCTGCTTGCTTGTTTTCTCTATTATCTTTTTTTTCAACTTTAACTATATTTTTATCTGTGTTTTCTTGTCACACATTTCTTGTCACTTTAATATACATATTCTTACCTTTATTTCTCTCTCGTTTTCTTCTTTTCCTTTTTTTCTTTTTTCTTCTTCTCCTTCTTCTCCCTTCATCCTCCCTCCTTCTTCCTTCCTCCCTGCTTCCTTCTCCCTTCCTCCCTCCCTCCCTCCTTCTCCCTCCCTCCCTCCCTCCTTCTCCCTCCCTCCCTCCTTCTCCCTCCCTCCCTCCCTCCTTCTCCCTCCCTCCCTCCCTCCTTCTCCCTCCCTCCCTCCTTCCTCCCTGTCTCCTTCTCTCCTTCTCCCTTCCTTTCTGCCTCCTTATCCCCCTTCTCCTCCTTCTCCCTTCCTTTCTGCCTCCTTACCCCCCTTCTCCTCCTTCTCCCTTTCTCCCTGCCTCCTTCTCCCCTTCCCCAACCTTCTCCCAGCCTCCTTCTCCCTTTCTCTCTTCCTCCGTCTCCCCCTCGTCTTCTCTCTCGTTTTCTTCTTTTTCTTTTATTCTTCCTTCCTCCCTGCCTCCTTTTCCCTTCCTCCCTCAGTCCTTCTCCCCCTTACCCCCTCCTTCTCCCTTCTTCCCTCCCTCCATCTCCCCCTCTCCCCTCCTTCTCCCTTCCTCCTTCCCTCACTCCCTCCCTTCTTCTCCCTTGCCCCCCTTCCCCTCCTTCTCCCTTCCTCCCTCCCTCCTCCTCCCCCTCCCCCCCTCCCCCTCCTCCCCCTCCTCCCTCCCTCCTCCCTTCCTCCTTCTTCCTCTCCCCGTCCTTCTCCCTTCTCCCTTCTAATCTGCCTTCTTCCCTCCTCCCTCCCTCCTCCCCCTCCCCTCCTTTCCCTTCCTCCCTCCCTCCTTTTCCCTTCGACCTTCCCTCCTTCTCCCTTCGACCTTCCCTCCTTCTTCGTTCCTCCCCCTCCTTCTCCCTTCGTCCCTCCCTCCTTCTCCCTTCCTCCCTCCCTCCTTCTCCCTCCACCTCCGCCTCAGCCTCTTAGACAGTTGACAGGTCCTAAAACTCAGGAACAAAGCATTGAAATACAGCCAGATGTTCGCTAGAGGCTGGAACAATTTTTGTTTTATCTGTTGGTGTTTCTCTCCCTCTCTTTTTAAGTATTATATTGATAGTCTGATTATTTTGGCGCCCGAAGGAAATTTTGTTGTTAGAGCTGTGGCTTTTTTTTTTTTTGACACGGTTTGTGAAAGAGAAGTTATTTTTTTTAATGTTTTACACTCGTCTGCTTTCTGTTTCCCTCCCATTAATGTTTGTGTGATTTTACAAGACAAAATGAAAACTGCATCTGGATATTCTTTTACGTTTATTCATTTTCCTTTCCATCTTTCTCCATTTCTCCTCATTTGTATTTTATCACATTCGGCCACGAACAACCGAGACTTGATTTCCTCGACGATAAACGCTGACGTCAGGTCATCCGAGGCCGTCTGTCCCGTTCCTTGACCTGTGTTGAATGTCTCCTCCGGTTCTCTAAAGTATTTGCTACGGGAATAGGGGATTTCTCGGGTTTTAGGGTGTGAATGTATTACGTCGTATTATTTTTATTATTATTATTTCTTTTTCTCCTTTTTTTTTTTTTTTTTCTTCCTTTGAACTTTTCTTTGATCTTTTCTCTTCCTTTCAGTCTGACTGAGGAAAGAGGGAGAGGGAGGGAGGGTGTGAGGGGATGAGGACGGGAGAGTGAGAAAAAGGGAGGGAGAGAGAGAGGTAGGGAGAACGTGAAGGAAAGAGAGGAAGAAATGGAAGGAAAGAGAGGGAAAGAGAGAGAGAGAGAGAGAGAGAGAGAGAGAGAGAGAGAGAGAGAGAGAGACTGACAGACAGGTAGATAATAGATAGACAAACAGATAAATAGATTGATTGATTGACTGATTGATTAGCATATAGATAGATAAATAGATAGATTGATTGACTGAGTACCTGACAGAT
>NC_061851.1:34387716-34395216 GCF_019202785.1 Penaeus chinensis | reverse complement strand
AACGTTTTGACTTCCGCTTCTGTGGCAGCGGGGGATGTTGGTGGGTGCCGTTCTGTTTTATCTTTTGGTATTTTTTTTTTTATTTGTAGTTCTGTTTTTGGTTTTTTTGGTTGGTGTGCGTGAGAGAGAGAGAGAAAGAGAGGGAGGTGGAGAGGGAATGAGAAAAGAAAAGGAGGGACGGAAAAAAAGAGAAAGAGTAAAGTGCAGGGGTGATGGGGGGGGGGTGGGGGGGGGGTATTAGGGGGAGTGCGGGGTGGTACGGGGTGAGGGGGGGGGGGGAGGGGCGGATGAGCAGACGTGCGAGTGGATGGGAGCGCAGAAAGAGAGAAACGCAGTGATAGGTATGACGGGCAGAGGGGGATGGGAGGTGATAGGGAGTGAGGGAGTGAAGGAGGCGACAAGAGAGGGGATAGAGTAGAAGGGTTGTGTGGAGGGGGGGGGGGGGAGGGATGTTGGTACAGCAGGTGGAGGGAGTGTGGCGGGGGGAGTGCGAGAGTGGCAGGATGAGTTGAGGGGGGTGGAGGGGGAAAAGAAAGATGCGGGGTGGGAGGGAATGGCGAGAGTACAAGGAGGGGGATTGGAGTGAGTGACTTATGAGGGGCGGTGGGGTGTGAGTGGGTGGTATAGTTGGGTTGTAGATCAGGGAGAGTGTGATGAGATTGGTGGGAGAGTAGAGTTATGGAGAGAGGGGGGAGAGCAGATGGAGAAATGGTGTCGATCAGAGTATGTGGAGAAGTATGTATAGGTTGGGGTTGATTTGGGTGGGGGGCTATAGGTGAGGTGTGATGGGTTTGGTGAGTTTGGAGATTTTATCTAGGGAGTGTTGGAGAGGAGAGAGTTGTATGTATGAGAGAGGGGAGGGGGAGTATATGTGAGGGGGAGGATCTAGTGACTTTATATCAAAGTTAGACATATATGAGGGGGGGAGTGAGTGTGGTGGTGGTTATTGTTTTTGGTTTGTGGGTTTGGTTTGTTTGGTTGTGTGGTTTGTTTTTTTTTTTTTGGTTGTGTTTGTGTTTGGTGTTTGTGTTGGTGGTTTTTGGGGTTGTGGTTTTTATTGTTGGGTTTTTTGTTGTTGTGTTTTTTGTGTGTTTTTGGGAGAGTTTTTGTTTGTTTGGGGTTTATTTTAGTGTTTTGGTTGTTTTTTGTGTTTTTTGGTTGTGGTTTTATTGGGGGGTTTGGGGGGGGGTTTGGTTGGTTTTTGTGTTTTTGGGTTTTTGGTTTTGGTGGTTTGGGGGGTGGGGGGGGGGGGGGGTGGTGGGGGGGGGTGGTGGGGGGGGGGGGGGGGGTGGTGGGGGGGGTGGGGGGGGGGTTGTGTTGTGGGGGGGGGGGGGGGGTGTTGGGGTTGGGGGTTGTGTTGTTGGGTGTGGTTTTGTTGTGGTTTTGGGTTGTGTTTGGTGTGTGTTGTGTTTTTGGGTTTTGTTTTGGATGGGGGGGGGGTTATTGTTGGATTTTTTTTTTTTGGATTTGTTGTGTTTTGTTTTTTTTGTGGGATTTTGTTTTTTGTTATTAAATATAAAAAATTTTAAAATAAAAACAACACCCCACCCACACTCGCGACACTCACAACAACAACCCCCGACCACCCAACCATGTCCAAGCCCCACTAACCCGTCCTCGACAGTTAATCCAATTACCCCTCCGCCCCCCCTCCCGCGCGTGTCGGTCAACGAGGGTGGCGCGCGCGGCTACTTCCCCCCGTGCCCCGGCCGTCCCGAGGGCAGTTCGCTTACCCAGCCTCTCCCCTTCCCCCCCTCCCGGGCCCTTACAACACACTTTCCGCAATTAACTAGTTTGAGCCTGAACCCCTTCTCCCTAACCATGGTAGAACGCTTCGCGGTCATATTCTCTCCATCAGGTCGAGAAGTGAAACGCATGCGCCAGGGGGCGTCGGAAAGGGCGCAGGATGCAGAGTGGAGTGGGGGATGGGGGGGACAGGGAGAGAGTGGCCCCCGTACCCCCCCGCTCTTCCGTCTCCTCTCTTTGATTTATTACCCCTACTCCAGCCTCCCCCCTACTGTCACTCCTGGGAGGTGGGTGGGGGGGGGCTGAGGGGTTTGGGAGGGGGTGAGAGTGGGGGGGGTGGTGAGGGTGGTGGGGGGGTGTTTATGTGTGGGAGTAGGGGTTGGGGGGGAGTGGTGGTGTGGGGGGGGGCGGGGGTGTGTGGGGGGGGGGGGTGGGGGGGTGGTGGGGAGGGGGGTGGTTTGTGGTGGCTGGTGTGGGGGTTGGGCCGGGGATAACACACACACCCTCGGCGCCCGCGGGCGGACGACCGGGGGACGCGGAGGGGGATGGCCACTTCGCCGCTCGCTCCGGGTGCGGCCACGTCTGGCCTGGGGGTGGGTAGTATGGGAGGTGATGATTGGGAGGGAGGGGGGGAGGTAGGTGAGGGGGCGAGGGGGCAGGGGGAGGGGGGTGGGGGGGGGGGGGAGGTGTAGGGGGTATAGGGGGTGGGTGGTGTTTGGGTGATAGGAAGTGAGGGGAGGAGAGGGGCGGGCAGCGGCTGGGAGGGGGGTGCGGCGGGCGGGTGGGTGGGTGGGTTATATGGTTGTTGGTGGGGGTGTTTGTTGGGGGGGGGGGGGGTGGTGGGGTGTGATCCACTGTATTGTGGGGGGGGTGTGCGTAGGGTAAGGGGGGGGGGTGGTGTTACTCAGAATATATATATAGTATGATAGGGTGTACGGAACTCTAGGATGGGCGCAGGAGGGCGAGGAGGGTGAGGGGGGGGCGGAGGGGGATTCATTTGCGCCCTTGATTTTGAGTACTGAGGATGGCCGGCTTGGAGAGAATGGAAGGGGATGCGGTGTGCGCCGCCCCAGCTGGAGGTTATTTGTATCCGGGGAGATGCCCCCCCAAATAAGGGGGGCCCTCGTCCGCCACACAGCCCAGCAATAACCCCGCTCGGCGGTTGAAGTGTGAATGCCGCGTTAGGTCGATCTGATAAATAGAACTTCGATTATATACGGCCGACGTGTAAGGTAGTCGGGCTGAATCCCTGGCCCTCGCTCTACCTACCCACTTGGCCCAATTATTTGCCCGCTCCCGAACCTAATCCACGCTAATCCAAACGCGGCCAATATCGAGGTCGCTGCGACTAAGATAGGCGGAGCGAATCTTGCGCGGAATTTATAAATTGGAGAGAAACCTGTTCCTGGAATGAGAGGACTTTAATTTGTCGGGTGGCGGGGAGGGGGGGTGAAGATGAGGGGGGAGACCGGAAGAGAGGGGGGGGGAAAGGGAGAAGTCGGAGGGAGGTATATGGGGAGGGGAGGTGTGGAGTTGGGGTTGGATGTGGGAGTTAGGAGAAGGGAGAGAGGGGGAGAGAAGGAGAGGGAGACCAGCGCAGGGGAGAGGGGGGAGGGAGAGAGGGAGAGTCCGAGGAAGAGAGAGAGCAGAGAGAAAGATAGAGAGAGGAGAGAAGAGAGAGAAGACAGAGAACATGAGCCTGCCAGAGGGCGGAGCAGTAGACGAAGAGAAAGACGCCGCTGCGCCGAGGCTAGGGAGCGGAAACGACCCGCCGCCAGCCGCGCCCCCGGCAGAGTCGATTCGCGCCCGAGAAGCGCAGCGCGCGCGTGCCGCGCCGCCTTCCCGCGCTGCCAGCTCGCGCGCCGACGCCGCGACGGGCGCGAGCGTCGCTTCTGGAACCTTAGCATAATAAACAAACTCCTTATCTCCTCCCCAGTGGTTGGCCGAAACTTCACCACGCCCAACACCAAATCCCCTGCATCTTGGTGGACCGCCCCACTCCCCTTCACAACCACACTCTCAATTCTACAAGCCCAACGGACGGTACTTAAAAATCTTTTTAATTATTGTGGAGGGGAGAAGTGGAGCTACAATACGGGGCGGGTAAGTGCATGGGGCCAGGGCCGGGGCAGTGGGAGGTACATACATCTCAGGAGGCTCCAAGGAAGTCTACGTCAAGCCTCACCTTCCGGCACCCCTTCTTCGGGGCCGGGCGCGCTGCACAGTACAGCGTACACTCCGCGGCGACAGCTGTGAAACGCAAGGGGCTCAGTGAGCAGAGGCGGAGAGAGGCCTGAGTCGAAAGTGTAATTTCAGAAATCTTTAAAAGTTCTTTCGGTAAGAGGAAAAGGACACCCTCTCGGAGGCCGCTCGGCTCCGAAGACTTCATTAAGGAAAAAGGCAACGTTTTACACGAAACTGCGAGCTATTACTGTCGCTGTGTCCACTACCCCTTCTCTCTCTCTCTCGCGCCTCCTCTCCGCTCTCCACTCTCTCGTCGTTCTCTTCCTTCTCTCCCGCTCTCTCTTATGCTCTCCTCTCTCTCTCTCTCTTTCTCCCTCATCTCCAACCATCCATCCCCTCTCTCTTCTCTGCGCTCTATCTCTCGCCCTCCGCCGCATCACTCTACTCTCGGTCTCCGCATCATCCAACACACCCCCTTATCCTCTCATATAAACTAATAGACAACCCTTATGTAGGCAACTCATCAACTCAACAGTCCGACATGTTAAACAGATGCCAGAATTAAATGCCATTCTGTAATTTTAAAAAAATATAAACAAGAATGTGTTAATATATATATATTATTTAGAATGTGTGTGTGTTGGTGTTGTGTGGTGTGTGTGTGTTGTGTGTGTGTGTGTGTGTGTGTGTGTTGTGTCTGCTGTATGTATTTCATGTGTGTGTGTGTTGTAGTATAAATTTAATTATGTAGAGATAAATAAGATATCATTATATATTATATAGACACACAAACACAACACATATATATATATCATTTTTACAATAGATAGATATGTTATATATATATATATATTTTAACAATGTATATATATAACTAATATAAACCCACTGCCTACATAAAACACACACACACTTCACACATAATATAAATATAGATAATATATTAGATAATTAATTATATATATATAGTATATTGTATGTATATATATATATATATACCCTATAATATATAATATATTTATATATATATATATTATATATATATATATAATACACATTATATACTACTATATATACCGATAGATATTATAATATATAAGCAATATATGATATAATATATATATAAATATATATACGTATGGTATGTAATTGTTTGTGTGTATGGTATATATATATATATATATATATATAAGATATATAATAATATACATCACGTACAAGTACCATCAAAATATTTATATTATAATATATAACTATATATAATATAACTATATATATAATATATATTACCCACGAGGACACTAACCTTCCATTTTATTAGGTAGGCACAGTTGGTCGGAACTGACGTGAAAAGAACCTCCATTTCATCCTCCACACCACATTATAAATAATTTCTTCGAAAATTAAACAAGGGACGAGAAAAGGAGACTTGAGTTGATTTTGAGTTAAGAAAAACCGAAATCCGCGAAGAGTCACGTCTCGCTGAGAATACACAAAGTCTTTTTCATGTTTGAAATAAAGTGGAAAAACACTAGAAAAGAAAGTTAGGTAGAGAAGAGAGAGGAGAATTGAGGAAAGCAGAGAGGAGTAGAGAGAAATGAAAGAAGAGTGAGAGGTAGGGAGAAGAGAGTAGGAGAGGAGAGAGAGAGAGAAGAGAGAGGTTAGTCTATCGTGCGCGAAGCTAGCGAGAGGCCCAGAAACGAACGCGTCTGTGCTATCTAGACGCAGCGGCCCGGCGCTACGACGGCGCTCGCTCCTCGCTCACGCCCCCGCGCACGTCGCGCGAGCTCTCGAGCTCGCGAGTCCGCGCACGCGCGCGGCCTTGCTCACTCGCAGCGTCCGGCTCACTCGCCGTCGTCCCCCCGCTCGCACGCGCCGGCCGGGCCCACGCCGACTCTCCCTGCTCTCTCGCTCGCTTCCGCGCCTGCGCGCGCCGTAACGGCGCGCGCCGTCGCACGTCCGGCTCTCTCTCTCATGCCTGCTTTCTCGCTCTCTCTCTCGCGCTCTCGGCGCACCTGCCGCTACTTCTAACTCTCTTCTTCTTCGCTACATTCTCGCGTCGCGCTTCTCTCCCTCTTTCGCCATCTGTGCGCTTCTCTCCGCCTCGCGCTCTCTCTCGGCTCCTCTCCTGCTCAAGTCTCGCAGCGAGCGCGAGCGCGCTGCCTCGCGACCGGCTCCGGCCGGCGCGCCTGCCGGGCGTCTGACCTACAGCGCTATCACAGCCTAGCCGGCTACCTCGCGCTCGCCGAGCTACCAGCTACTCTGCGCGCGCACCCGCGCTCCTCTCAAACCGGCGACGCGCGCTCGCGCGCGCGCTCCTCTGCCTGGCTCGCGTGCCGCGCTCCCCTCAGCTCGGCCCCTCGCTCGCCGGCCCAGTTCCCGTTCTCGTCCTCCCGTTCCCGGGCCAGGCCGCCGCGCCCGATTACTTCCCGTTGCATGTTCCGCCCAGTGCCCCTCTCTAGCTTCCCCCGGCCCCACCACCGTACCGCACCCCCACTCCATCACCTGCCCTCCCCCGCGCTCCTACAGCCGCGCCCTCGCGTGCCCACCCCTCCTGCGCCCGACCCCCGCGCGCTCCTCGACCGGCCAGGCAGGCCCCACCCTTCCCTGTGGCCCTCGAGGTGCACGGCACCGCGGCCCCAGGCGGCTCCCCGTCCCCCGGCCAAGCCCACCGAAACCCCCCCCGGGCCCCACGCGCGCGTTCCCCGTGTCTTCCCCACAGTCCCCGTCGGCATCGCGCAAGCAACCCAGGCCCCATGCTCACAACTCCACCCATACACTTAGGCCCATAATCTATAACTAGGTTATACTCCCGCATAATATAGCAGCGGAAACCGGGGAGGAGGCACACCAGCTGACAGTTACGAAAGAAGAGAGGACCCAAACGCTGGGAGAGAGTGGAAAGCGATAGCAGAAACAGAGAAAGGGAGAAAAAGGAAATGATCAGCATGCGTAACAACAGCACCACCGGAAACCCAACAACCCGGCACCGGCAAGCCGGCCGCCAATGAACAGGCCCATTCAGGACGGTACTCAATACAGCAGTGGACAGAACACAGTAAAACTGACAGAACCCTACACTAATGACCAGTGAACAGCACTGGAACTCCCCGTGTTAAGAATGTGATTTTATCTACTTTTCTCATTTCGACAATAAAACGTAAAGATTACCTCTACTTTTTTCTCTTCTCTCTCGAACCCTTTTCCCTTCAGTCTCACTCAAGCTTTCTCTTTCTATTTTTTTCCAAGCACCTCTGTCTCTCCTCATCCTCTCTCGCCTCTCTCCTCTCTCTCTCTCTCTCCTCTCCTCTTCTCATCTTTCCTCCTCCCAGTCCAGACCATCCCTCCCTCACCCCTCATCTCTTCCCATTCCCTCCCTTCCTCGTCCCTCCTCTCCCCCTCTCCCTCTCTCTCTTTCCGCTCACCTACTCTTTTCTCAAGTACTTCTCTCTCTCTTTCCTTCTCTCGTCCTCTCCTCTCCTCTCTCTCTCTCTCCTCTCTCTCTCTCCCTTCTCCCTCACCCATATCTTAAGTTCCCTCCTACATCCCCTCGTCTCCTCATCTCACCTC
>NC_061851.1:34370216-34380216 GCF_019202785.1 Penaeus chinensis | reverse complement strand
AATAATAGTAATAATAACAATAATAACACTGATGATACTAATGATGATAATAGTAATGAACAGAGTAATAAACGTTTAGAAGGGATTGTTGCAGGGGGATGAAGATGAAAACAAAAAATGATAGATAAATAGACAGATAGGTAGAGGCAGACCATAAGAGACAGAAAATCAGAATCAAGTCCTACAAACAGAAGCAGACAGACGAACAAACAGACACAAAGACACAGAGCCTTACAAGAGAGATAGGTCACTCTCCCCAGGTCAAAGAGGATAGAAGATGGATCACTCGAGGCCCAGGAGGCGAGACGTGGGCGAGGAGGAGATCCCGAAAGCAGCTGTTGCAGGCTACCTGTTGGGTACAGCAGACGCATAGTTCGTCGCGTGGATAGACGGATGGATAGGTGGAGAGGCGGAGGGACGGAGAGATAGATGGAGGGGTGTAGGGACGGAGAGATAGATGGAGGGGTGGAGAGACGGATAGATGGAGGGGTGGAGGGATGGATGGAGAGGTGGAGGGATGGATAGATAGATGGAGAGGCGGAGGGACGGAGAGATAGATGGAGAGGCGGAGGGATGGATAGATAGATGGAGGGGTGCAGGGACGGAGAGATAGATGGAGGGGTGGAGGGACGGAGAGATAGAAGGAGGGGTGGAGGGATGGAGAGATGGATGGAGGGATGGAGGGATGGATAGGTGGAGAGGCGGAGGGATGGATAGGTGGATGGAGATGTGGAAGGATGGAGAGATAGATGAAGAGGCGGAGGGACGGATAGATAGATGGAGAGGTGGAGGGATGGATAGATAGATGGAGGGTTGGAGAGATGGAGAGATGGATGGAGAGGTGGAGGGATGGATAGATGGATGGAGGGGTGGAGGAATGGATAGATAGATGGAGAGGTGGAGGGATGAATAGATAGATGGAGAGGCGGAGGGACGGACAGGTAGATGGAGAGGTGGAGAGATGGATAGATGGATGGAGAAGTGGAGGGACGGGAAGATAGACGGATAGAGAGATAAAGAGGTGGAGGATGTAATGAAAGAGAGATAGATAGACAGAGAGGTAGAGGGACGTATGATAGATATATAGACAAAGAGATGGATAAACTTATAGACAGATAGAGAGGTGGAGGGACGTACAGATAGACTTATAGATACATACATGGAGAGAGAGAGAGGTATAGATATATATGCTGTTAGATAGAGAAGTAGATAGACTAGATGGACGTACAGACGGATAGACAGAGAAAGAGGTGGACACATCTATAGATATACAGACAGACAAAAAGATGTATAAGCGAGAGGTGCATAGACGCACAAATAAGCTTATAGGTAGCTAGATAGAGAGACAGGTGGCAGACTGATATAAAGCCGGCCAGCTAGATAAACACACACACACACACACAGATTGACATACTGGCATACAGACATGCGGATGGGCAGTCAGACAAGCTTCGGACTAAACTTGCCGTGGGAAACTGGCGATTATGACAATTAATCTTGGCGGATAATTAACGCCGAACGGTCTTGATAGGTGAACAATTAGTGAAATAGTTGGCCTCGAGGTAGCCAACAGCTGATCAAATAATGGGTGAAATAGGGAGTCGCGTAGCAGGTAGGAGGTACTGCTCGTTATTGCGTCCATTTGCGTCTCTCAGGAATCGGTGCAGCTGATAAAAAAGGGAAGAAAAAAGAGAAGGGAGTGAGTGGACCTCGACTAACAGCTGGTGCAAGAGGCGAACGTACGGCCCCCGTTAACGCAAGGAAGCAGGTGGACGGAACGAGAGTGACAGCTGGTTCAACAGATGGCTGCGTATCCGGAAAACAAAACGGAAATGAAAGTGCGGCCGTTGAATGGAGGCAATTAACATGTGTTGAGACAGGCTGCGGACGCGCCGTGGCAGTTGGAGAAGCAGGTGGCCACGCTGCTCGAGACAGCTGGTCGACAGGTGGACGCAGAGGTATTCAAGGCCGACTGACTAATCAGCCAAACTGACATCGGCGATTGCTGTCGTCAATTTTCGTCGACTCGTCTTTCTCCCACTGCACTGTGCATATTTTTCGTTCTTTTCGTGGCTCCGTATTTAAGGCCTCTTAATAGCTCTTTCCCTTCTGCGTTTTTTATTGATTCCTGTCTCACTATTTATCTCTGTCTGTCTGTCTGTCTGTCCGTATATCGCTCTCTGCAGATCATTCTCGTCCATTCTTTTTTCTTCATTAATACTCTTCCCTTTCCACGCTGTGCTCCCTCCATATCTTCTCCCTCTCCCTCTCTTTCCCTGTTTGCCAAAATAGAAATAACGTCTCATTGTAGCTTTTCCTCCCTTTATGAAGGAGGATTTTTAGTATCCTGGACAGCAAGAGCGCCTTCTTCTTCGCTAGTGTCCTGCGAGCCCTGGCAAGATCCTGGCGGTCTTTGAGGAGTCCCTCGCGAAAGGATTCCTCATCGCGTAGGGCAAAATTCATAGCTGTCAGTAAAGTCTTTTGTTGGTGTGGATAGACCCATGGACGGCAGGCAGACAGGCAGCTTTGTGAGGTTTTATTCATTTATTTATTTACGAGAGGAAAGCACTTCTAAACTGACTTTAAAAAATGAAATGATGATAGTAGTGTCGATGTCCTTAAGCTTTATGAAACGGGATAGCGCAAAGTGCGATTTACGGCTTTGTTTGCTTGGGGAGCGTCTGTCAGCGATTGTTTTCTTTTTTATTCCCGTCATTCTGTGCGTCGCTATTATCCTAATATAATGGAGTGGCTTTCAATAGCGCGGGTGAATGTCATCGTAAAATATAATCTTGGAGAAGCGTCAGTGACTTGCCAGAGCGAGGGTACTGTGGTGCTTCCAGATACCCCCCCCCCCCCCTGTACCCTTCCTCCAGCATGCAACCCCCCACCTCCCCCATATGTGCTCTGCTGCCCTTCCCCAACGCCACCCCCACCTTTGCCCCCGCCTCAGTCTCTCCCCCTTCTTCTTTCAGCCAGCAGTGCCCCCTCCTCTCCACCGTCCTCTCCACACTCAGCCTGACAGTCATATCTCTAAATAAACGGTTCGTATCAAGGATGAAATCACAGGGCTCGGTCGCCCCCTTTCCTGCCCAGCCAACACCCCTTTTCCCCCGTGGCTGTTGCTGAGACTGCTCTGGGGGGTGACAGGTTGCACCGTTGCATTCGCACTCCAACCAATGTCACGAGGGACTAGTTTTTGTCGCGCCGTGTGCAGTGTGTGGGGCGGCGACGATCATGCGGGCGGAGGGAGGCGCGAGAGCGACGCGCTGCCACTTGGCTATTAGGCCGAACCTCCCGTGTGCCACAGGGGGAACGTCGACCGAAAGGGCGCTTGCCGCCGAGCATGCTCACGCCGCGTGTTTCTTCAGAATCGCTGCCTGACATCTGTTCGATACGGTAATGTTCTGGCGATACGAGCCGATCTTATTATTTACGAAGACGCCTTTCTCATTCATTGTAGCAGACGGATGTGGACGTCCTCGCGTTCTCGTGGGCCTCGCGAGGGTTAGCTGGACCCTCCCCGTGCATGCCGGCGCCTCTGCCACACGTCTGTTCCATCATCACTATAAGCGGAGGACACCGTTTAAGCGAAGATGCTATGATAACTAATAGCGGAGGACACTCTCAGCTCGCGGCGCTTAATGCTATGCAAATTTACTGCTAAGGAGCCCGGAGGTGATGCCTGCAAGGAGCCTAAGTAAATAGCAAGCGAGGGGCTGCGTCCAGGTTGCTTGAAGGAACTGCTTGGCTGCTTCTGGAATTCGGTCAGGGAAAGGCATCATGCTCCTTTCGCCCTCGATAGGTATTTTGTCTGCTTGTTTTTGCTCTGTTGTTTTCCACGTTCCATTTTTGTGCGGTGTGTTTGGACAATACCTTGGCAGTTCTGGCCATAATTTAAAGGGCTTGTGGGGTGGGAGAGGGGGGGGGAGGATTTCGAAGTAGAGGACATGCAAGGATATTATAGAGGCACCGACGACGAGGTCACAGAGGTCAAAGTTCATCACATGCGCTCTCACTCACTCGCCAGGACGAGGAAATTAGCCGTTGATTGAAAATATTTTTGTGTGAAAAGTTGAAGGTTTGCTGTTGAAGTCAACTATTTCAGTTTGAAATAGGGTTCGGGCTATTCATTTTGGTTCTGCGCGTTTTGTAAATGAATTGGCCAAGCACATGTGCGTTATTACGTACACAGGAAACCCAATATGATATAATGGTGTGTATATATATACATATGGACGAATGTCTGTGTGTGTGTGTGTGTATGTGTGTGTGTGTGTGTGTGTGTGTGTGTGTGTGTGTGTGTGTGTGTGTGTGTGTGTGTGTGTGTGTGTGTGTGTGTGTGTGCGTGTGTGTGTGTGTGTGTGTGTGTGTGTGTGTATGTGTTTATGTGTGTGTATATATGTATATATGTATATTATACATATATATATACATTTATATGTATGTCTGTATGTATGTATATGTATTTGCACATATATATATATATATATATATATATATATATATATATACATATGTGTGTGTGTGTGTCACACACACACACAGACACACACACACACACACACACACACACACACACACACACACACACACACACACACACACACACACACACATACACATATATATATATATATATATATATATATATATATATATATATATATATGCATATGCATATGTAAATGTATATATGCGCGCGCGCGTGTTAGTGTGTGCGTGTGTGTGTGTGTGTGTGTGTGTGTGTGTGTGTGTGTGTGTGTGTGTGTGTGTGTGTGTGTGTGTGTGTGTGTGTGTGTGTGCAGTTATGCAGATATGATTACACAGATCCAGAATGTTTGAAAACGTGTATTTGCATTTATTATTTTAGTAATGCCAGAAGTTTAATTTTTGCTGCTGAAAAATGACATATGAATTTATCAGTGGCTGTATCCCAAATGGCTCGTTTCGTGTAAGCGGGGTTTAATCCTTTTCTCGTTTATCAAGTTAAAACACGAGTTGATATCAAATAGGAAATAACCTTACGTACATAGAAACACACATGTACCCTATGTACGAGCGCATACACTCACGAGCACGGCAAAAAACATGTAGACACACACCCAACTCATGTACACGTAGATAAACTCACACAAAACACGTGCACAGACCTCTCGCCATCATCCGAGATTGCATAATTAATCAAACAACGATTGCGCAGTTTATGGAAAATGACAATCAAGTTCACAAGGAGTGGCACAGAATGTAAACGTATTAAACGCAGCCATGTTTTCGCGGGCTTCATGATCAGGCGCGGCCACAAAGAGGTTACTTGAAAGGCATTGCGATGGAAGCTATTTTGGGGGCCTAGGCGACACCGGGTCAAATTACTGGCTTTTGATCGCTTATTTGTATTTTATTGCGTTATTAGATTTTTATGTCTTTATTTTATTACGATCCTTTGGTTTACTTTATTTCTTTGTTTTATTTGATTTGCTGTTTGGAGTCATTCGTACGGAATATTTTAGGCTCGTTGGCTGTATGACGGGGTTGTATACGTATTAATATTGACTTCGCGTTGATAGGATTATTTATAATTGCCGTTATTGTTGTTCCTATTATGAATATTGTTGTTATTGTTCTTTGCTTCATAGCCAGTACAAATATTTTGAGTTAGACTTTGTTCAAGTACTTTAATTTAATCATTATTTTCAAATCTTGTTCAGTGCAAATTATTTCGCTTTTGATGAGCATGTGAAGGTATTGTACTTTTCTTGTACTTTTGTTATTACTGTTATTGTTATTTTCTTTGTTGTTGTTATTACTATCATTATTGTTTTTATGATCAATATTATTATTATTGTTGTTTTGTTATTATTATTATTATTATTATTATTATTATTATTATTATTATTATTATTATTATTATTATTATTTCTACTACTACTACTACTATTACTATTACTATTACTATTACTATTACTACTACTACTACTTTTACTACTATTATTATTGTTATTATTACTGTTGTCGATGATCCTGGTATTGTTATTTTGAGGCATAACGATAATAAAGATAATGATAATAATGATGGTAGTAATGATAATGATAATGTTAATAAAGATGATAATAATAATAATAATAATAATAATAATAATGTTAATAAAGATGATAATAATAATAATAATAATAATGATAATGTTAATAAAGATGATAATAATAATAATAGTAATAATGATAAAAAAAATAATAATGATAATAATAATAATAATAATGATCATGATAATAATAATGTCAATAATAATAATGTTAGTAATAATGGTTTATTATTACAATTGTTGTTATTATAATTATTGTTATTATCATCATTGTTGTTCTTATTATTATTATCAATATTATCGTTATTAGTGTTGTTATTATTCTTCTTATTATTATTATCATTATTATTATTGTCATCATTATTATTATTATCATCATCTTTGTCCTCATTGCCATTATTATAATCATTATTATCATTGTTTTTTATTGTTTTTATAATTATTATTATCATTATTATCATCAGCATCATCATCCCCCGCCTCATCATCATCATCATTATCATTTTATTATTGCTCTTATCTTTTGCTGTCATCATCATCATTATTATTATCATTAATGTTATTATTACATCATTATCATAATCAGATCATATCATGGCCTTTATTACATTTGTTTTCTGTACAGACATAGGCGTTTGGCATATATGTGGTTATCGTACTTTAATAATTATCTTTATTTCATGCAATTCAATACAAAATGTTTTGCATTTGATAATCATGAAAATCTACTCAAGTTACATTTCCTGATTTATTTCAACTATTATCTTTGTTCTAATTCCACTTATCCTTATCATCATCTTCTCTTCGCCATCACCATCATCATCATCCTTTTTATATTCCCATTCATCGCATTCATCCTATTCACCATAACCACCATCAACATTGTCATTATCATCATCGTAATTATCATTTGGTTCATATTGACAGATAGATAGATAGAGATACAAATGTAGATGCAGAAATACGCATATAGTGTACATATACAAATACATAAATACATATATACATAAAAATGTAATTATAAAGAGATATATACGTAGATAGATGTATGCATGTGTGTGTTTATATATTTAATGTATATATGTATTTATGTATTTGTATATGTACACTATATGCGTATTTCTGCATTTACATTTGTATCTCTATCTATCTATCTGTCTATATGAACCAAATGATAATTACGATGATGATAATGACAATGTTGATGGTGGTATACATGTGTGTGCATATATGTAAATAGATAGATAGATGGATAGATAGATATTATATATATATATAAATATTATGTATATATTATATATTATATATGTATTATATATATATATATATTTATATATATACAGCGAAAACTATCACATATTTAGCGATTCTGTTCGGGTTTTGTGCCGCCATTATTGTTTTGAATTCATTATGAACTATTTCCCGTTCGATAATTTATTTATATTTTTCAATTTAATTATTTATTTCATTCATTGTACTCGATAACTCGTAGCAGTTCGGTGAGTCTGTAGAAACTTAATTATTGTCATATTGTCGTATCGCTATGTGGGTTATTGATATGCAAATTGAGCAACTGCAATGTAGCAGTATAACAGGACAGTAAATGCAAATAGCGCAGATACTAAAGATTATATCGGAGAAGGCGAGATATGGTTTATAGACGGCCATAATGACGTCAGTTTTATGGAAGAAATGTGGCAAGAAAGATAGGAAAGGCGCGTGATAAAGAACCTTTAAAAAAATTGTGATCATGGAGCATATGTGACTTGCAGGGGCAGGGGCAGGGGGAGGGGGGGGAGGGGGTAAGTAGGTGTCTCTAAAATTCCATGAAGAAATGTGATGAAGGAAGATTTATGATGTAGCCTAGCTAAAAACACGACGACGAAGCATTGGAAAAAAAAAAAAAAAATGTGATAAAGAAGCGACCAGAAGGAGATGTAGATAACGTAAGATTCATAATCACAAGTGGTAACGAAGCATTTGTAAACCGACCGTCATGAAAAAAACAACAACAACAACAAAAAACAAGAACGCGAATAGCTAAGCTTGTAAACAAACACGATAAGAAAGCCTCCATTAAAAGAATACAATGAAGGATAACCCATAAAAGAACGTGAATAAATCAAGGTTCATAAACAGACACGATAACGAATCGCCTATAAACAGAATGTGATAAAGAGGCAACCTTTAATAGGCCTGATAAGCGATCTTGAACCAAGAGAACGCGTTAACTGATGCTCTACATAAGCAACTGGGGATAAGCAGGTCTGCAAAGGAGAGATTAGTAGGCGAGGCTGATCCATAGCGGTGGTAAAGCCTCGCTCTGATCAGCAGGTGCGATTAGACAAGCAGGATGATACATGCGCGAGACGTACTCCAAGCAGGGATGACCCTCTGCGAAATCGAGGGTGATGGGCGGGTGGGGTGAAATGGGTTGGCTGGGGGGGGGGGGGATATATTGTTATATGTGTGTGCATACTGTGTTTGTGTATGTACGTATATGTGTGTGTATATATGTATATGTGTATATATATGTATATATATGTATATATATGTATATATATGTATATTATATTTGTATATATATATATATATATATTTAACTATAATTTTATGTATGTGTGTGTGTGTGTGTGTGTGTGTGTGTGTGTGTGTGTGTGTGTGTGTGTGTGTGTGTGTGTGTGTGTGTGTGTGTGTGTATGTATATATACATACATATATATATATATATATATATATATATATATATATATGTATATATATATATGTATATATATATGTATATAAATATAAAGAGAGAGTGAGAGAGGGGGGGGAGGGAAAGAGGTCAGGCGATTCAGCGTCCATAATGAGATGAACCGAGGGGTTTGGGGATGCGTAAAACGTACACAGCTTCTAAGAAGAGAACTAAAATTATTACTATTATGTAGGAAGAAATATTAGCGCCAAACACTAGGAAGGCGAGAGCAAAGAAAAGAAAAGAGAAGAAGCAGGAAAGGTGAGAAAAAGATACTCAGAAAGCAGAAGGAAGAGGTTTCGTATTAACGAGTTTATTTATATCAAAGCGCTATTTCTGGAAAGCAATTACGTGTAGGTCGAGGAGGGAGGAGAGAATATATATATATATATATATATATATATATATATATATATATATATATATGTGTGTGTGTGTGTGTGTGTGTATGTATGTATGTATGTATATATATATATATATATATATATATATATATATATATATATATATATATGCATATATATATGTGTGTGTGTGTATGTATATATATACATATATATGTAAATAGATATATATGTGTGTGTATGCGTGTGTGTGTGTGTCTGTGTATGTATGTGTGTGTGTATGTGTATGTGTGTGTATGTGTGTGTCTATGTATGTGTGTATGTGTGTGTATGTGTATGTATGTGTGTGTGTATGTGTATGTATGTGTGTGTGTGTGTGTGTGTGTGTGTGTGTGTGTGTGTGTGTGTGTGTGTGTGTGTACATATACATATACAGTTACATACACACCTCCCCCCCTCCCCCGCACGCACACGCACGCACACGCACGCGCACTCCCGTCCCCGCCGTCGGCATGCGGCGCGACGGGTCCGAGCACAGAGGCGCGACCTCCGGACAGCACGAAAGCAGAGTCGGCTCGCTTAGCCATGCTCGACTTGGAAACTTTCATTGCTTTATCATTATCTTTATTGTTGTCACATGTATCTTGCTTATGCTCTTAAGAGGTTTTGACCAACCTTGTCGATTTTTATTTCCTTGAACTTTTAAACGTGATAATTCGATTTCCCTCGTCTGTTCACAGGATTCACCCCCACCTCTCTTGAACAGAATTACTCAGCGCTTTACTCACCCTTAGTCACCTGACCTTTCCTCACGCCATTCCCCCCCCCTCTCCCTTCAA
>NC_061851.1:34355216-34360216 GCF_019202785.1 Penaeus chinensis | reverse complement strand
CGTCGCGTTGAAAGGAATTCCTGATTATTTCGATTAATTTTACAACTTCCCCCCCTTCCCCCCCCCCCATCCCTAATCCCCTACCTGCTCCACGCAAACCATTTAGCTCTCTGCATTTTAATTAATTTAGTCACTTTTTTTTTTTTAGGGGGGCGGTGGGGGGGGTTGTTCTTTTATTCTCTGAATTCCATTCGATTCAGGAGATTTGCAGAAAATTGGTCTACGACTCTGTTCTGTTTTATTTACTTGAACACTGTCTTAGATAAAAATCTCTGCAGACGTGGACTTGGCCGAGGCACACAGCGCTGATGTGACAGGAAGGTGATATATAGTGCAGCTCTGTGCCTACCTTGAGAACAGATCACACTGGCAAGGCAAGGGCGTGGGGGTGGGGTGGGGGTGGCAGGGGAGGGGCGGTAGGCAGGGGTAAGGGAGGAAGGGGGGATGGCAGGGAGAGCTGGAGGGAGGGTCCTCTGTCATCTGGCCCTCCCACGTGGCAACCTCCTTCCCCTGCTGCTTGTGTGTGCGTCCCTCTCTTTTTTTCATGTGTATTTGCTCCCCTTCTTCTTTCGTCCGTGTCTCTGCCTTCCTCTCTCTCTTCTCTCTCTCTCTTTCTCTCTCTCTCTCTCTCTCTCTCTCTCTCTCTCTCTCTCTCTCTCTCTCTCTCTCTCTCTCTCTCTCTCTCTCTCTCTCTCTCTCTCTCTCTCACCTAGCATCTCATCCGTTTCTTCTTTCCTAATCAACTCGCTCTTCTTCTTCTTCTCCACCTCCTACTTCCCTCTTCCCTCTCCCCTTCCAGCGAAACGAAAGAAAAGAGAGAAGGGGGAGGGGTGAGAATAGGACCGTAACGACAGAGAGAGGGGAAGAGAAAAGAGAAGATTAAACAGGAAAGGGGAGAAGAAAGGGGAGTGAAAAGAGACTGGGCGCTGAGGGAAAAAGGAAAAAAAAACGCGAGGGAAAATGCGCTTGATAATGCGACATGAAAATAGCCATTTTCGTAAAGAGAGGAAGCAATTAAGATGAATCACGGAGAACAAGGGGAGAGAGAGAGAGAGAGAGAGAGAGAGAGAGAGAGAGAGAGAGAGAGAGAGAGAGAGAGAGAGAGAGAGAGAGAGAGAGAGAGAGAGAGAGAGAGAGAAGGAGACGTGAAGCGGGGTGGAAGGATAGATGTTTGTCATTTAAATACCACAAGGAAGGATTTGTAAAAGTGTGTAGAGAAAAGGAGATAAATGTACATGTATCTCTTAGGTATCCTTGTCCGTTCTAACGTCCATTCATCTATTGTCTGTGTCTCCGGCTGTATATCCATCTATCTATATATATTTATTTACTTTTACAGATTGATTTAGTGGTGTACACACTTTTAAAGAGAGAGAGAAAAATTAACAATGAATACGAGGCGAATACACATTCGCACACACACACACACACACACACACACACACACACACACACACACACACCACACACACACACACACACACACACACACACACACACACACACACACACACACACACACACACCACACACACACACACACACACACACACCACACACACACACACACACACACTCAAATGCCGTCGCGAAGAAAGCCAAAGCAGAAAGGCATGCAAGCGGCCACAACAATACCTGCTTTCGTTACGTCGCTGTTGAGACTAGCGGCGGCGGCGGCGGCGGGGGTGGGGGTAGGGGTGGGGGTAGGAGATTGAGGGGAAGTGGGGGAGGGGAGGCAGAGAGGAGGGCCTAGGGGGCGGAGAGGAGGGCCTAGGGGGCGGGGAGGGGGTTTGGACGCGTCAGGATCCCAGGCGGTGTATCAGCAATGTCGCCTCCTCCCCTCCCTCTCCTTCCCTTTACCCCCCTTTGACTCACCCTCAGGGGACAGCCACGCCACCAGACTGCCCTGTCCGCAAGATCGCTGGCGGGCAGATGCGGGCAGATGCGGACAGGTGCGGACAGTCAGAGAGAGAGGGCAGAAGGGCATGTGTGGGTATGAACAGGTGTGGTGACGCCGACGGGGGGAAGCGGGAGGGAGGGAGGGAGGAAGGGAGGGGGGAGGGGGGAAGGAGAAGGGAAGAGGGGAGGGAGGGAGGGAAGGAGGGGGAGGGAGGGAAGGAGGGAAGAGGGGAGAGAGGGAGGGATGAGAAGGGAAGAGGGAGATTGGGGGAGGGGAGGTAAGTGGTGACTCATACAGGCCAAGGATTGGTTAATGGTGCCCAATGAGTCACTCATTCGCCCCCCCCAACTCTTTGGCCCCCATGGCTCGCAACCCCCCACCCCCCACCCCCACCCGCAAACTCCCCCTTTTACCTGTGATCTCCTGAACCTTCGTAATTCCGACACTTCATCTCTGCCCGAAATAAAAGATGCCCCGATGATTATCCGCAACGGAAAGGCCGACTCCGTGTGTGTCTGGCCGTGGGAGTGCTGTGTTTGTTGGATTTGTTATTGTTGCTTTTGCAATTGCCTTTGCTGTTGTTCTTACTGATGTTGCTGTTGCTGTCGGTGTTGTTGTTACTGCCGCTGCTGTTGTTGTTAATGTTGTTAAATGGAGATTTCGTGCTTTCATGCTTTTTTAAATGTTTAGATGCCTGATTTCTGAGAGCAAGAACAGGAGGAAGAGGGATGGGAGACAAAATGACCCAACGAGAGAGCCAGGCAAAGAAAGAGAGAGAGAAAGAATAAGCGACAGGGAAAAGGAAAGCCAGAGACACACCCGGACAGCCACGCACCGTCATGCATCGACCCTTTGCTACATAAAGGATTAAAATATCGTTCGACAGGCTTAACAGCTGATCTCCAGCGGGCGAATGAGAGGTAGAACCCAAGTCCTCGCTCCACTTGGCCACATACTCGCCGTCTGTCTATCCTGTCTCTCATGTGCTCTCTATCCCCTAGCCAGATCACGGTCCCTTCGCGGCGTTTGTCTCAAGAACTCGTCCGTGGCATCTGGTCTCTTCTTGGGCTTCTGTTCTCTGTCCGTGACTTGTTCATTTCTTCTATCCTTCTATCCTTCGGTCTCTCAGTGCCTTCTATCCACTGGCCCATCCATGCCCTCAATCCTTAGGACTCTGTGCTCTTTGTCCCCCGGCATTGCCCTACCTTCTGTCCTGTGGCCTCTTCGTACACTCTATTCTTGGGATTCTTCTTGTTCTATGTTCCTTGGCCTCTACATGCCTACTGTCCTGTGGTCTCTGCAGCCCTAATTCCTCTGACGTCTTTACCCCCGGGGTTTTCTGTGCCCTCTTTCCCCTGTCCCCTCCGTCCCCTCTATCCTTAGGACTCCGTGCTCCTTGTCCCCGGGCCTTGTCTTAGCCTCTGTTCTCTGGCCTCTCCGCGCCCTCTCTCCTTACCAACGCTCCTCCGCCTCCATCCTCTCCATGTCCTCAGCTCCCCTGGTACCTGGTTTAGGGAGTAAGCCAAGTTACCGCGCTCTAATCATATTACTCAGTGACGCTGAGACATGTACGTGCTCTCGCATCGACGTAATCTCTGGCTCTGCTCTCGCTCTTGTTGTCTCTTTCGCTCTCCTTCTTCTCCGCTCTCGCTCTTGCTGTCTCTTTCGCTCTCCATCTCCTTCTCCGCTCTCGTTCTTGCTGTCTCTTTCGCTCTCTTTCTCCTTCTCCGCTCTCGCTCTTGCTGTCTCCTTCGCTCTCTTTCTCCTTCTCCGCTCTCGCTCTTGCTGTCTCTTTCGCTCTCCTTCTCCTTCTCCGCTCTTGCTCTTGCTGTCTCCTTCGCTCTCCTTCTTCTCCGCTCTCGCTCTTGCTGTCTCTTTCGCTCTCCTTCTCCTTCTCCGCTCTCGCTCTTGCTGTCTCCTTCGCTCTCCTTCTTCTCCGCTCTCGCTCTTGCTGTCTCTTTCGCTCTCCTTCTCCTTCTCCGCTCTCGCTCTTGCTGTCTCCTTCGCTCTCCTTCTTCTCCGCTCTCGCTCTTGCGGTCTCTTTCGCTCTCTTTCTTCTCCGCTCTCGCTCTTGCTGTCTCTTTCGCTCTCCTTCTTCTCCGCTCTCGCTCTTGCTGTCTCTTTCGCTCTCCTTCTTCTCCGCTCTCGCTCTTGCTGTCTCCTTCGCTCTCCTTCTTCTCCGCTCTCGCTCTTGCTGTCTCTTTCGCTCTTCTCCTTCTCCGCTCTCGCTCTTGCTGTTTCTTTCGCTCTCCCTCTCCTTCTCCGCTCTCGCTCTTGCTGTCTCTTTCGCTCTTCTCCTTCTCCGCTCTCGCTCTTGCTGTCTCCTTCGCTCTCCTTCTCCTTCTCCGCTCTTGCTCTTGCTGTCTCTTTCGCTCTTCTCCTTCTCCGCTCTCGCTCTTGCTGTTTCTTTCGCTCTCCTTCTCCTTCTCCGCTCTCGCTCTTGCTGTCTCTTTCGCTCTTCTCCTTCTCCGCTCTCGCTCTTGCTGTCTCCTTCGCTCTCCTTCTTCTCCGCTCTCGCTCTTGCTGTCTCTTTCGCTCTTCTCCTTCTCCGCTCTCGCTCTTGCTGTCTCTTTCGCTCTCCTTCTCCTTCTCCGCTCTCGCTCTTGCTGTCTCTTTCGCTCTTCTCCTTCTCCGCTCTCGCTCTTGCTGTCTCCTTCGCTCTCCTTCTTCTCCGCTCTCGCTCTTACTGTCTCTTTCGCTCTCCTTCTCCTTCTCCGCTCTCGCTCTTGCTGTCTCCTTCGCTCTCCTTCTTCTCCGCTCTCGCTCTTGCTGTCTCTTTCGCTCTTCTCCTTCTCCGCTCTCGCTCTTGCTGTCTCTTCGCTCTCCTTCTCCTTCTCCGCTCTCGCTCTTGCTGTCTCTTTTCGTCTCTCCTTCTCCTTCTTCCGCTCTCGCTCTTCTTGCTGTCTCTTTCGCTCTCCTTCTCCTCCGCTCTCGCTCTTGCTGGTCTCTTTCGCTTTCCTTCTCCTTCTCCGCTCTCGCTCTTGCTGTCTCCTTCGCTCTCCTTCTTCTCCGCTCTCGCTCTTGCTGTCTCTTTCGCTCTTCTCCTTCTCCGCTCTCGCTCTTGCTGTCTCTTTCGCTCTCCTTCTCCTTCTCCGCTCTT
>NC_061851.1:34345216-34347716 GCF_019202785.1 Penaeus chinensis | reverse complement strand
CCTACACCCCGCGCCGCTATCAGCTGCTGCATCTTCCTTCATCATGATTTACGCGGCTTAACACGAGTGTCCCCCGATGCGACCCGGATTTAGGGCCTCCGCTGCCCGTCGCGCGTATAGCGCACCTCCGCTGCAGCCGATCCGGAGGGACTTCTGTCGCGTTTCATAGCCATCGCGCTCCATTTCATCACGGATCTCTCTTTACGAGGCTCTCAGGCCGGCTTCTGCTCTTGTGAGAGGCGAGAGGACACGCGGAGGAGCCAGGCCACTGCGGAACCCGTTTTCATAAGTCACCCCGAAAGGCCGTGGGGTCGCTGACTGTTACCAGGTTATAAACACGGGTCGCAATGTCGAACCGTGAGGCCCGCGACGGCCAGCCAGCGTCGTCCGCCAGCTCGCTGATTATCCGCGCTAATTTACACAGCGTCTCGAGTCGCGCCTCGAAAGCAGGACGAAACGCAACGGGAAAAGCGATGGGCAGCAGCGCGCGGGAGAGGCCATCGTTCTCGCCGTCGCGGGTTCTGGGTCGGTGCTTGGGGGTGATGACTCGCTGGTGGCGCCAGGGGGGGTGGGGGAGGAGGGGCGGGGGCAGCCCGTGTGCATTGTTACTGTTGCTGTTGTTGTGTTAACTGCAATTTACCGCGTACCTTCCATTGTGTTCGTGCTGCCAGTGGCTAGGAGTGTTGGGACTTTTATATTTTTTTCATTACATAAAGTAGACCTTATGAATCTATTACAGGCGTAATTATTCGTCATCAAAGTGATCGAGAACTTTGATACTAGCATTCAACCCGCCGTCAAAAGACAAAGACGCAGCCAGACCCGTATTGTCACCGATCACACGCAGACAAAGAAACAGCAGCTTGCCGTGGACTCCAAAGGGCGCCAGCAGAATGTCGGCCGCCGGGTGGTATTCCTCGGCCATTCCCGCGTGTCCCATGATGGCACTCGAATGGGGAAAAGGCTTGTGAAGATGGGAAGGGCCGTTTTAATTGGACTGGGCTGTGTCGACTCAAGAGACTACGAAAACGTTGTATGGCGTAGCCGGTCCAGTGTGTACAGGCCTTGTGCTGTGTAAACTCGATCGAGGCGCATTAATTGACTCAGTTGGTATGTGTGTTTGTATGTCTGTGCGTGTTTGTATTGTGTGTCTGTGTGTGTGTGTTGGAACACGACCTGCGAAATGGCATGTTAAGAATCCGCGACCGGATCGGATTTCGTGGCTATCACAGAGGCCCTTCGACCGGACTGGGCCGTGTGCCTTGCCCGGCTGGCGGCTCGAGGCTGAGAATGAGCTGGGCGAACTGGACGAGGTTATTCATCTGTCAGTCAAGTGCCTTCCGCGAAAACAGCCTTCAACTTCAGACGTTTGCCTTTTTTCTTCTCTTTCTTGATAATGAAGATGTTATTTTTATTTTTACCTTTTTTTTTTCATTCTCTGCGAAGGCCGCGGCGAGGGAGGAGTGGAACTGCCAGTCGCGGAGTCATGTCAAGAACCGGCGGACAACAACCTCATACGCTAAAAAAGAAGAAAAAAAAGAAAAAAAGAACGGTGATTAAAAATGAAAGAGAACGAATGAGAGAGAGGCAGGGAGAAGAGGGAACAGGCAAATATAGAGGAAGATTGACCACTGCGGAGAGAAAGATGTAGACTGAGAAATAGAAACAGAGGTTGAGGAAGGTAAACCGAAATTGGTAGGAGTAAGAGGGATATGGAGATACATAATAAAAATGAAGGTGAAGCAAAAACGAAAAAAAACGGTTTTAGGTTATCGAAGAAAGTAAAACACACACACACGCATACATTCACTCACGCACGCGCGCACACACACACACACACACACACACACACACACACACACACACACACACACCCACACACACACACACCACACACACACACACACACACACACACACACACACACACCATACACACCACGCACGACAACACACACACACACACACACACACACACACACACACACACACACACACACACACACACAGAAAACGCATTTGCATAGCTCTGCGCGCCCCGTGTAAACAAAAGGAAATCAAAGTTTGCGAAGATACCTGAGTCATTGTCAAACTTTGCTCGCAGTAGCCAGCTAAGACCGAGTTCTGGCGTCTGTCTGCGTGTATGACTCACTGCATGAATAATAATGTCTAAGCGCACCGAGGGAAGGTCGAGAAGTTTAATGTGTCCCACACGATGCCGCGGTTGATTGATTGAACAGCCGACTGCAACAATTATGTTTATGCTAATCGGTTTTATGCTAATGGGATTCCTCGCCGAGAGAGACGCAGCGGTTCTGAGGCAGCAAAATGCATTCGCCCCGCGCTGATTTGGTCGAGAGGCGAAGTACCGTTACAACCTATCATAAAGTCACGGCTCAGAATAGAGCTCGAAGTTACGGTGTCATTTCTTGCCAAGGATCAGCGCCGGCTCCTGGTCATAATTCCTCCAGGAGTTCGCCGCTGACTTGGCATCACTGTTC
>NC_061851.1:34340216-34342716 GCF_019202785.1 Penaeus chinensis | reverse complement strand
TTTCAAAGGGCGAGAGAAAGAGGGTGTGCCGGTATAAGCAGACAAATACTTCGCTTTCTGTATTAACACTTTTTTTTTTTTTTGTATATTGTAGGCCTGACATATGCACCAAAATAGGGGAAAAGAGGGTTGAATGAACTCATTTCCATACATTATTCAGCTATTTTTTTTTTTTAACGCTGGCAAAGAGAGAGAGAAAAATCGTTATATCTCATTTTGGTGAACTGTCAAATTATGCCGGAATATTCATCACCATTGTCCATGGATGTTAGTGACAGTTATGATGTTTTGGTATCGTTGCTGGAAAGACAATGGCGTTTATTGCACTTTTAGGCATGCCCTCTTTGGCCCATCCGATGTACAGCCATGCCCGGAAATACTAATACTTAACACGATTGGATAGTGATCATTATGATAACGGTGATGGTGATGATAGAAATGAGAATGATAATAATGATAATAGTAATAATAATAATAATAATAATAGTAATGATAATAATTATAATGATAATAATAATAATAATAATAATAATAATAATAATAATAATAATAATAATAATAATAATAATAATAATGATAATAAAGGATAATAAATATAGATAATGAAAATTGATGACAGTATTGACAAAAGTAAACTATTACTGATACTCTTGTTGCGACTATTACTACTACATTACTACTAATAATAATTGTAATATTGATAATGATAAGAAGAATGATAATATTAGTAACGATGACCTATTACTTATAATAACAACAAAAAGATAATAATGATGGCATTGATAATAAGAAATAGTAAAAATATTAATAGTAATGATGAGCATGAATATGATGTTCGTGATAATGAATACAATCAAATAATGACGAATATAAAACGCAACACAAAAGAATCGAACCGGAAGGCAAACTCAAATGTGTTTCGTGAAACCTCGAGAGGGCAGAGCATAAAAGGAATCCTTGTGAAGCCTTCCACGAAAAAAAAGCCTTTTGTAATTGTCCCGTCAGTCTGAAGGTCTCGGAGAAGGGAAGACCCGAACGTGAAGCTTCGAAAGGAATCTATAATGAAGCTTTGGAAAAGTTGAGAGGAGGTTCGCGAAGCCTCGAAAAGGTGAAGCATCTATGAGTCGATGGCTTACAATACGCTGTGCGAATTACGTGCATGCGGGTTTAAGCCATACGCTGATGTAATCTCCATTTCTCTCCCTTTTTTTTTCTCTCTCTCTCTCTGGCTTTCTGTTTATCTCTTTTTGCGTTCGTCTTTTTCGCTCGCTTTCTCGTTTTCTGGCTCTCGTTTTGCTTGTGGCACTCCTGTTTTTTTCCTGTTTTATTTTTTTTTCTGTTTTTATCTCTTTTTCTTAATTTCTCTCTCTCTCTCTCTCTCTCTCTCTCTCTCTCTCTCTCTCTCTCTCTCTCTCTCTCTCTCTCTCTCTCTCTCTCTCTCTCTCTTTTCTCTTTCTTTTCCTCCGCCAGTATTAACTCCCTACCTCTTTTTCCATTCCATTTTACTTCTCTCCCTTTGCCTCGCTCTCTTTCTCCCCTATTTACCTCTGTTTCCCTTCCCTTATGTCTTTCATTTCCCTCCACCTTGCCTCTTCCCCCTTATCCTTCCCTTCACCCCTCCATTCCCTCTTCCTTCAAGCGAGACTAAGACGTAAGTGATGGAGCGATTTCCAGCAGTCAGGTCGATATAAGCTGGTGGTTCGTGAGGCAGAGCAGAGGTTGTGGGAAAGAGGGCGAGGGGGGGGGGGGTGATGAACGCACTCTATGGTTTGTGTGGTGCCGCTGGGATATTGCAAGGGTGATGGGAAGAGGAGGAGGGAAGGTGACGTTTCTCCCAAGAAAAAAAAGAGATGGTGAAGAAGTGTGTGTGTGTGTGTTTATATATATATATACATATATTTAAATTTATATGTATATTTACATACATTCATATATATGTACATTTACATATATTTATATATATATGTATAAATATATATAATCTTGTATCCATGTATGCATGTACATACACAAATGCCTGTATGCACGCATGCATATATGTATGTCTGTTCGTATATATGTATGTATGTATGTGCACGCATGCAAGTTGCGAAAGACACATTGGTGCCAAAGCCGAGAGACGCAGCACCATGCGGGGCGATCTCCCAAATCCCGGCGTCCGCGAAGACCCGCCCCGGGAGCAGCAGCAGCCTCCGAGAAGGACGTCGGGCGAGGCCTTCCCGGAGCCCGCGGAGGAGGCCAGGCGTGACGGCGGGGCGCGCTGCTCACTCAATCCATCATGCGGCGGCCGACCCATTGTGCAGCGAGAGTGGCGGATAATATTGCATGTTCAGCAGGATAACAGCTCGGGTGCCCCGTCCTCTGTCTTCCGTTAAAATAAAAAATAAAAAAAACTAGGAATAGATCCTCTTCTTTGCGTCTCCATAAACTAAGCGAAAAGATTTTTTAAAAAAGAGGAGAGAAAAACACTTAAGGTTATATATTTTTTGTCCCTTCCGCT
>NC_061851.1:34330216-34335216 GCF_019202785.1 Penaeus chinensis | reverse complement strand
CGCGATAACAGACTCGTTTTCCTTTATAAACAAAGATAGTTTTTTCCCTACACAAAAAGACAGAGAGTGTCTCCGTAAACAGACAGATATCGTCCCCCTTCTGGCCACATTAATAGACATAACATCTAAACAACCAGGCTCGCTTCCCCTTGGCTGACAGCCTGAGGCCGCCGCGGGACAGGCAGAGAAGCAGGGCGTCTCCCCGTCGCACGCACAGCTCTATCAAGATACAGACGTGTGATCGACGCTGCGATTCCTGCCTGCAATCACTCTCCTTCTCCTCCTCGCTGTCTGGCGATTGTGCTTGGAGTCGGGGTGATGGATGGGAGGGAAGAATGACTTTGACCTCACGGCTGTTCTGAATGGTGGCGGGTTGCCTCGTGTTTTTTTTTCTTTTTCTTTTTTTTAATGGAGGGGGGCTTAACGATGACCCCAGGATGACTTCACACGTCTTGTTGTCCTCACTTAGACTCATGGACTCGTGACATAAGTAAGACTTAGGGGTAGTCCAGCGCGGCGCCCGAGCAGAAACTCTTTCTGTCCCCGCCCACACTTCCAATTTATTTGGGGCTATCAAAAAAAAAAAAAAAATCTTTCTTTTTTTTTTGTAACAGGAATAACATTTTTTCTTGCCATTCTGTTCCTTGATTACAGCCATGGCACTGGAGGTATAACTGTCATATCAGATGACGACGACCCAGGCCAAAAAGTAGCCAAAAAGTGGCACTTAAACGGAATCTCTTCCCTTCCCTCCCGGGCCCACACTCTCACCCGTGGCGTCACAGGCATGGTAGCCAAGGGAGACTTCAGCGACCTCTCGCATATGCAACAAACCCACACTTTCCCGTCACGAAGGCTGATCGACTCGTGCTATATACAGGTGTCCGTCGACCTTTCCTGCCAGATTAAACGTTGAAACGTCGGGAAGGTTGATTGACCTGTCGTAAATACAGGTGTGCGTCGACCTTCCCTGATATTTTGAACGCTGAGCAAGTTTTATAACAGAGTTGAGGGGGGATGAGAGAGAGGAGGTGGGGACTGAAAAAGTGGGCGTGAAGGGAAGGCACGGGCGTGAGTGCGTTACGTCAACATAGCTTGAATACAACGCCCACAGGACTTGTCACTTCCTCTTCCTTCCTCCTTCCTCACTCCATTCCATGTACTTCTCATTCCCTTCCTTTATCCTCCCTCTCTTATCTCTCTATATTTCTTTGTCTCCTTTATGTTGGAAATTTCTTCTTTTCTAATTTCTTATCCTATATTTTTTTTGTTTTTTTTCTCATTTCATATTTTCTTTTCTCTTTCCTCTCTTACCTCTTTCTTTCCTTCGTCTCTTCTCGTGTTTTTTTATTCCACATTTTTTTCTCATTCTTATACCTTGTATTATTCTGTTTATTAAGGATAATCTCCATTTTTTTTATCCATTTTCATTGTTTTTCTTTATATTTATCATCATTACTATTAGTATTAGTTTTCTTATTCATATTAACTTTTCTACTCTGTTCTCGTTTACCCTTCGAATAGATTCTTTGTTTCTTGTTCTGTTTGTTTTGTCGATCTATCTTCGCACTTTCTTTAGCTGAATTCATGTCTTGCTTCTTTTCATCTTTTATCTTGCATCTGTCTTGTTATCTTTCCCCAATTTATCTCATGTACTTTGTATTTTGTTTTCTTATTCTGTCCTATTCCCGGATTTTATCGGCTTATCCTAATATTGTCCTTTGTCATATACCTATTTGTTTCCTTCTTATCCTTCATCTTTTCTTGTTTCCCTTTCTCCCACATATTTTTCTTGTTGGAGGAAAGAGGGAGAGATGAAGAATAAATCCTCCCTCTCTACTCCATTTCCTCCTTTCATCGTCCCCTCCTTCCCTCAGTCTTTGTTGTATTCTCTTATCTTCCCCTTCTCCCTCACCTTCTTTCATCATTCCCTTACTTCCTCATTCCTTATCGTGTTCCCTTATTCTCTCTTCCTCCCCAACCTTGTTTTGTTATTCTTCTCCTTCTCCCTCATCCTTTATCGTGTCCTCATATCTTCCCTTTCTCCTCACTTTGCCCTCTTATCCTTTCCTTTCACTCGCACCCTTTATTCATTTTATTCATTCACCCGTCCTTTCTTCCTCCATAAGAGTATAGATTCTGGCTCCAGTGCAATCAAGTAGAGCGAGTGTCAGAGATGTATAATTCGCACCTACTGTTCACTACACAAAGGGGCGAATAGGAAGTTGCCGGAGTTTCTCTCCTTGATTGACGCAGAACTTGGTAGCTGGGCAGATGCGTCCAAAATGAAGGAAGCGGAGGTCACGTGTTTGTGGGATGAAAGAAATGAGCGGGCTCGGGTATCTTTCGGCTGCTGGGAACGATAACAGGTCGGTTTGGAATAACTACCAAGTGATGCAGAATGAAAAGAAATTCTGGTACAAATGAGATCGATGACGTTTATATCTGCGATTGGTCAAAGGACAATAGCGAGCGATTGCCTCAGGTGGTAGCCTCTGAGAATTTACGATGTAAATTGACAGATGAGTAAAAGGAACTGGGATTATTAAGGGTACATGTAATGCAAATGACATTGTGTAGCGCTAAAATAATAGGGGTTATTTTTAGAATTGTGCTCAGTACACAAGCGAGAACTGCGCGTATTAGATACCATAGAAATGGCAAGAGAAGTATTTCCTGTACATTGTGGCCCTGCCTTCTGACCGGCGCTGCGAGGGAGAGGACCCTGAGCCGCGCAAACCGATGTCCTCCGCCCCTGTCCCTCACCCCTCCCCCTTCCCCTCTCACTCTTCGCCAGGAGGGCCAAGCGTCCCTAACTGGCCCTCGTCGTCGCTTCAGCCCTTATTATTACGCAGCCCCCCAGGTCGCCCGTCTGCTGGCCCTGTGTAATTAATTCGTGATTATATACAATTAATATCCGCCAAGTGAACGCTGCATTACCATGACTTTCGTGTTGATTTATTAGAGTCAGATGACCTTGCGATTTGCAGTGTGAGAATTAGGTGCACATGTATATGTATATATATGTATATATATATATATATATATATATATATATATATATATATATATATGTATATATATATATATATATGTGTGTGTGTGTGTGTGTGTGTGTGTGTATATATATATACATATACATATATATGTATATACATATATATATATATATATATATATATATATATATAGATATATACACACACACATACATACATATATATATCTATTTATATATATATATATGTATATATATATATATATAAATATATTGCATATGTCTATACACACACACACACACACACACACACACACACACACACATATATATATATATATATATATATATATATATATATATATATATATATACATACATATACATACATACATATATATATATATATATATATACATATCTATGTCTGTGTGTGTGTGTGTGTGTATGTATATATATATATATATATATATATATATATATATATATATATATAGCATATATATATATATATATATATATATATATATATATATATATATATATAGCATATATATATATATATATATATATATATATATATATATGTGTGTGTGTGTGTGTGTGTGTGTGTGTGTGTGAGTGTGTATTATATACATATATATATATATATATATATATATACATATATATACATATACATATATATATATATATATATATATATATATATATATGTGTGTGTGTGTGTGTGTGTGTGTGTGTGTGTGTGTGTGTGTGTGTGTATGTATGTGTGTGTATATATATATATATCTATATATATATATATATATATATATATATATATATTTATATTCATATACATGTGTTTGTGTTTATACATACATACATACATATATGAATATATATGCATATACATATACATATACATACATATATATATATGAATATATATATATATATATATATATATATATATATATTTATACATATGTGTGTGTGTGTGTGTGTGAATTTATATATGTATGTATACATACATATATACTATATTACATTTATATATATATATATGTGTGTGTGTGTGTGTGTGTGTGTGTGTGTGTGTGTGTGTGTGTGTCTGTTTGTCTGTGTATAATATATATATATATATGTGTGTATGTGTGTGTGTGTGTGTGTGTGTGTGTATTTGTTTGTGTGTGTGCGTGTGTACACACACACACACAGAAGAGAGAAATATGTATGTAAATTTTTCCCACCTGAGATTAGATGGCGCGGCTGATGACGGCCGCCAAATTGGCTTCCGCAATTATTCCTTTATTTGTATATCGCCTAAAATATCGCTTTTTTTTTTTTCTCAACTTGATCAGATCTTTTGTTTATTCCCTTTACGCTTTTTCTGTTGTTACTGCTGTCGGCATTTTTTTTTTTTTTTTTTTTTTTTTTTTTCGAATGTTGTCGATGACAGAAACTCGCTTTTACGGCTTTTCGAAGGTAATTTTTTCTGTTTTATTTAGTGTTTGTGAATTTGATTTTTCTCTTTTCTTTAATTTCTTTCATTCTTTTTATGTACGATTTTTTGTTTTGTTTTTGTCTTGAATAACATCTTCACGAGTAAAGATTTCACACAACATTCGATTCTGTTTTAATCCTCTTCTGAAAAAAAAAAAAAAATGTTACACAAAGAACAGAGACCAAAGGTTATTTAGCTGGAAATCCAAGCATTGTAATAATGTTATCTGGCTTCCCATGCAGAATTTCCGCATTTTTGTCTTTGAACAACACGTCTGATTGCGTCTGTTGCCCTTTACTCCCGCTCTCCCCTCTCTCTCTTCCTACCTCACTTTCTTTCTTTATCTGTCTATTTATTTATCTATTTCTGATTTCTTCCGTTTCTTCTTCTGCTGCTGCTGGTGGTTCTTTTTCTTTCTCTTCTATTTCATCGCCTTCTCCTACTCCCTATCCTTCTTTCTCCTAGACATCTTCGCTATTTCCTTCTTCTTTTCCTCCAACTCCCCTTCCTCCT
>NC_061851.1:34322716-34325216 GCF_019202785.1 Penaeus chinensis | reverse complement strand
TCCCTCTCCCTTTCCTCCTCCTTCTCCTTCTCCTCCCCCTCCCCCTCTCCCTCTCCTCCTCCTCCTGCTCCTCCTCCTCCTGCTCCTCCTCCTCCTGCTCCTCCTCCTCCTCTTCCTCCTCCTCCACCCGCTTTTAATTGCCTCATTTAGAGTAAACTGTGATGTATTGCCTCTATCCATTTAACTGCCGGTACACAAAATGCATGAAAATGTATATGTTTGTTCTGTCTTTTCATTTAGTTTGGTGTTTCAACTTTAAAGAAGGAGGGAATAGATTCTTAAAAAAAAGATCTTTGTGTAATGAAGAGAATATTGGATTCTAATACAAACCTTCATTGATTGCATTTGTATCACCTTGGGAAGAAATGCTTTCAGATTAACGCTCCTTTATGTTGTAAGTTTTTTTTTTTTTTTTTTTTTTTTTTTTTTTTTTTTTTTTTTTAATCCTCCAGACAGTATTTCGCAATTTCGTAAGTCAGTTCCAGGCAAGCATTTCGCTAGTTATTGCATTTTGTTGTTTAGTTCCAAGCAATCATTTCGTTATTTCGTTAGTCAATTTCAGGCAGTCATTTCGTTTTCTCGTTAGTTAGTTCTAAGCAAACGTTTCGTTATTTCATCAGTTTTAGTTTTAAGAAAACACTTTTTATTTCGTTTGTCAGTTCTAAGCAAACACTTAAGTTAGGTCCATACAAACACTTCGTTATTTCGTTTGTTAGTTCCATACAAACACTTTGTTGTTTCGTTTGTTAGTTCCAGGCAAACATTTTGTTATTCCCATAGTTTCAGGCTAACAAACGCACATCAGACAAAAATATAATCCTGTCGTGTTTCGTTTGGCAGTTTCATACAAACACTTCAAAATTTCGTAAGATAGGTCCACACAAACACTTCAAAATTTCGTGTTAGATCCATACAAACACTTCGTTATTTCGTTTGTTGGTTCCAGGCAAACATTTCGTTATTCCTATAGTTCCGAACAAACAAACACACATCAGATAAAAAAAAAAAAAATGTAATCGTGTAGAGCAGTAGCCTCGTCCGTGCCGCTACAACACTGAGGCGGATTACTCTAAATAGGATCATAAATTAATCAGATTTCACCCTCTCTCTCTCTCTCTTTATCTCTCTCTCTCTCTCTCTCTCTCTCTCTCTCTCTCTCTCTCTCTCTCTCTCTCTCTCTCTCCTCTCTCTCTCTCTCTCTCTCTCTCTCTCTCTCTCTCTCTCTTTATCTCTCTCTCTCTCTCTCTCTCTCTCTCTCTCTCTCTCTCTCTCTCTCTCTCTCTCTCTCTCTCTCTCTCTCTCTTTCTTTCTTCTTCTTTTTCTTCTTCTTCTTCTTCTTCTTCTTCTTCTTCCTTCGAGTTAAATCTTTCTCTTTTTTTTGTCTCATCTCTGCCACTAGACCCAACCCCCTCTCCTCTTTCTTCCCTTTTGAACTTCGCCCTCCCTCTTTTCTTTGTCTGTATGTATGTTTGTATGTTTGTCACTTCTCTCTCTCTCTTTCTCACCTCTCGCTCTCTCTCTCAAGTTCTCATCTCTCTCTCTCTCCAAAACCCTCTCCATCTCTCGTCTCTCTCTTCTCTCTCTCTCTCTCTCTTGATCTCTCTCATCTCTCTCAAGTCTTCTCTCTCTCTTCTCTCTCTCTCTCTTTATCGCCCATCTCCCCCCCCCCTCTATCTCTCTCTCGTCTCTCTCACTCCGTCTCTCTCTCTCGTCTCCTCTCTCTCTCTCGTCTTCTCTCTCTCTCTCTCTCCTCTCTCTCTCTCCTCTCTCTCTCTCTCACTCTCTCTCTCTCTCTCTCCTCTCTCTCTCTCTTCTCTCTCTCTCTCTTCTCTCTCTCTCTCTCTATCTATATATCTATCTATCTATCTATCTATCTATCTATCTATCTATCTATCTATCTATCTATCTATCTATCTATCTATCTATCTATCTATCTATCTATCTATCTATCTATCTATCTATCTATCTATCTATCTATCTATCTATCTATCTATCTATCTATCTATCTATCTATCTATCTATCTATCTATCTATCTATCTATCTATCTATCTATCTATCTATCTATCTATCTATCTATCTATCTATCTATCTATCTATCTATCTATCTATCTATCTATCTATCTATCTATCTATCTATCTATCTATCTATCTATCTATCTATCTATCTATCTATCTATCTATCTATCTATCTATCTATCTATCTATCTATCTATCTATCTATCTATCTATCTATCTATCTATCTATCTATCTATCTATCTATCTATCTATCTATCTATCTATCTATCTATCTATCTATCTATCTATCTATCTATCTATCTATCTATCTATCTATCTATCTATCTATCTATCTATCTATCTATCTATCTATCTATCTATCTATCTATCTATCTATCTATCTATCTATCTATCTATCTATCTATCTATCTATCTATCTATCTATCTATCTATCTATCTATCTATCTATCTATCTATCTATCTATCTATCTATCTATCTATCT
>NC_061851.1:34312716-34315216 GCF_019202785.1 Penaeus chinensis | reverse complement strand
TAACAAGCAAAAGCAGGAGAGGAACCAGTTATAATCAGGGTATTAACTCTCTTGCACGACTTGCTGCTTTGAGGATCAGCGCGCGATGCAGATGATTTCACCTCAACAGATGAATATCCGATTATTGATTTTAATTCCATCTTATCCGGGATATTAGTGGGATTTCACAGTACGTTAAAAGTGTTTGAATATACCGTCTACTGGTTTTTTTTTCTCTCTCTCTCTCTCTCTCTCTTTCTGTTTCTTGTTCTTTTTTTTTCCTTTTTTTTTTTTCTTTGCCCCTAAATTAAGGTTAGCGATATCATCTCCGATCTTATATTAGCTTATCCGATGCTGGGCTATCGGATTGGGCCACCCTGCACAGTGTGTTGATGAGTGCGACGCCTTGATGAAGAACACGGCCAAGAATGCAAGTAGCCCGAGTGGTAGTCTTTTCAAACCGGGTCAGCGAAGTAGTCCAAGTAGCCCAGACCGGAGTACCCGACCCGTTCTTGAAGTGCCCGTCTGTGAAGCGCCCAAGTCGGGTAGGAGTCGGGTTCATCGGACCGGAAACTCCGCGAGAGGACACGCAAACAGCCGTCTGGGTGCCGGCGGCGCAACGGGGCGGATGGACGAGCGATCATGACGATTATCCGCGAAGATCAGTTGCCAAGCACGTAGTTTGCCGCCCCGATTATACGGCGAGGGAGGTGGTCAGTCCGCTGCGAAAGAAAAAAAAAGAAAAGGAAAAATGTATGCGAGAGAGAGAGAGAGAGAGAGAGAGAGAGAGAGAGAGAGAGAGAGAGAGAGAGAGAGAGAGAGAGAGAATGAGTGAGAGAGAAGGAAGGAGGGAGAGAAAATAAGAAATAAAGATAAGAGACGATAGCTATAAAATCAGGTTATAAGCCCATGCCGTAGAGCAACAGGTACTCCCCGATGCAAGATGCAACACCCATGTGCAAAGGCAGACGGGCTCGGGTTGGGCGTGGGCGCGGCGTCCAAAATCGGCAGGGCGCCCACACCGCTGGAGACATCAACACGCACCCGAGCAGACAGGACAAGGAGGCGAAGACGAAGGCGAAGACGACGGACACGTGACGACCAGAGAAAGCGCGAGACCCCCCACTTCCACCCCACCCCACCCCGCCCACCCACAGCCCACCCCACCCACACACAGCCCACCCCTACACACACACATACATATACACACAGAAGGGGGTAGTGGGTGGGGGTTGGGGGTGTATCTGACACGTCTGAGAGACAGAAGAACATTGGCTCTATGGCCTTAAGAGCGATCATGGCTTATCCAGAAGGGATGGAGGATGAGGGAACAAGGATGAAGGATGAGAGGATGGAGAGATTGGGGGAATGGCCAAGGAGGATGGGGGCATGGGCATGGGAGGACGGGGAAATGGGCAGGGAGGACGGGGGAATAGGTAAGGAGGATGGAAAAATGGGTAAGGAGGATGGAAAAAGTGGTAAGAAGGTTGGGGAAATGGCCAATGAGGATGGAGAAATGTGAAAGCAGGATGGAGAAATGGGCAAGAAGAACGGTGAAAAAGGAAAGGAGGTTGGTGAAATTGGCAGGGAGGACGGGGAAAAGGGTAAGGAGGGTAGGGGAATAGGCAAGGAGGATGGAGAAATGTGAAAGCAGGATAGTGAAATGAGCAAGAAGGACGGTGAAATATGAAAGGAGGTTGGTGAAATGGGCAGCGAGGACGGGGAAAAGGGCTAGGAGGAATGGGGAATAGGCAAGGAGGATGGAGAAATGGGCAAGAAGGAAAGGGACAGACGAAGTCTAGTCTACGTCGCTCCAAGGGGGGAAGGGGAGGGGAGAACCAGCTAAGAAATCGGAGAGGGGAGATTACTGTCTCCCCGCTGGAGCCGACGGTGTGAGACGATGGGGAGCCATGTCCTAGCCCTCCCTTCCCCCTCCCTCCCACTCCCCTCCCCTTGTCTGGACGCAGTAGGGAGATCGCTGTCTACGGAGGGCTGTAAATCGACGGGGAGTTCGCTGTGCAGAAAGGGCCTACGCAGGGGTGTTTACTGTGCAGGAAACAACATCTGAGATTGAGATGATGTCGGCCGGGTGATGCTGTTCTCTCCCTCTCTCTCTGTTGCACTTTCTGTCTCTCTCTCTCTCTCTTTTTTCTTTCTTTCTATCTGTCTGTCTGTCTGTCTGTCTGACTATCTCTCCTCTATCCTCTCTCTCGCTCTCCTCTATCTATCTCTCTCTCTCTATCTATCTATCTATTTATCTGTCTATCTATCTCTTTCTCTCTCTCTTTATATATAGACGTCTTCACTGAACTGTCATATCAAGAGTGGAAGCAAAGTGAAAAAAAGAGTCAACGAGACTAGAAAGAACAAACGCCAAAGGAAATGTCAAAAGCTAGCATGCAAATCAAGCACAATAATAACTAAGCATTAAAAAGAAAGAATTAAAAGCAAGGAAAACATTTAAGAAAGCATTAGAGATAGATCTAAAAGCAGTAACTGAAACCAACACTAAGAAGCAAGA
>NC_061851.1:34305216-34307716 GCF_019202785.1 Penaeus chinensis | reverse complement strand
GTTATTGTAATTCTTGTTGTTGTTGTTGTTATTATTATTATTGTTATTACTATTGTTATAATTATTATTACTGCTATTACTATTGTTGTTATTATCATTATTATTGCTATTATTATTAGTGTTATTATTATTACTATTATTATTATCATCATCATCACTATTATTATAGGTATTGTTATGACTGTTATTACTGTTATTGTTATTACCACTATTATTATTATCATCATCATTATCATCATTTTTTTCATATTCACCATCAATATTATCACTGCTACATGTTTGCCTTTAGTAGTGGTAATAGTAGAAATAGTAGTAATGATATTGTCATCATCTAGATTCCTTGCATTATTCATTAATTATTCAAACTATTTCAATATGAATGACTGTTATTATAAGCATAGTATTACTAATCACATCATTAGTTGCATTACTAGGATTGCAACATCCCTTTTGCAGCACACATCATAACCAACACCCCAAGCCAAACACACTCTAACGACACTATCACTCCCACCCTTGCAATGCCCTTAACCCGTGCCCCATGTTGCAGGGTACGGCCACTCCACCCCGAGCACCATTCCGGGCAAGATCTTCACCATATTTTACGCTATGGTAGGGATTCCTCTTTGCCTCGTCCTCTTCCACTCCATTGGTGAACGTTTGAACAAAGTGTCGTCCATTGTTATCAAAAGTATTAAGAAACTGCTGAAGGTGAGTTTGTGGATTATTTCGCCATTATTTCTTGTTTTTTCCTCCTCTTTTTTTGTTTGTTTTTGTTTTTTTTCCTTCTTTTTCTTCTGCTTCGTTTGTGTGGCTCGGATTTTTTCCCCATCTCCGCTCCTATCAATTTCTCTCTCTATATATATTTATATGTATTCTAATCTATCCATCTATCTATATCCATCTATTTATCTATTTATATCTCTGTCTGTCTATCTGTCCGTCTGCCTGTCTGTTTATCTGTGTACCTGTCTGTCTTTCTTCTCTCTCTCTTCTCTTTCTCTTTCTTTTCCTCTTTCTCTTTCTCGTTTTCTCTCATTCGCTTTCCTACCCTATTTCTCCTCTCCTTATCATCTTCTTATTCTTACCCTCCATCCCTTCTCCTTTTTCTACGCTCCCTCCCCCCTCATCTCCCTCTCGTCTTCCTTGCCTTTTCTCATTCTCACACCTCTTCAGTTTCCCTTTATTCTTTTTTATCCTTCCTATCTTTCTTCCGCTCGAGCTGCGTCTCATCCCTTTCCCGCTCATCTTTTCTCTCTCTGCCTCTTTCTCTCGTCTTACTTTCTATGTCTCCCTTCCTTCCTTTCCTTCTCCCTCGCCCCCTCGTTCCCCTTTTCCTTTCGTAATTATCACCTTAAATTTCCTCGCACCCTCTCTCTCTCCCTTCTCCCTCTCTCCCTTCTCCCTATCTCCCTTCTCCCTCTCTCCCTTCTCCCTATCTCCCTTCTCCCTCTCTCCCTTCTCCCTCTCTCCCTTCTCCCTCTTCCCATCCTCCCTTCTCCCTCTCTCCCTTCTCCTTCTTCCCATCCTCCCTTCTCCCTCTTCCCATCCTCCCTCTTCCCATCCTCCCTTCTCCCTCTATCCCCCTATCTGCCCTCCCTTCCTCTCCTCCCCTCCCTTTAGAATCCTCTGGGGAGGCTGGAGGACCTGGTGGGTGTTTAGGGAAACTCAGCGCACATTTAACCCTTTCTTAAGGGAGTCTGAGAACCGTCCTCGGGAAAGGGTGCTGGAGTGAGGCCCGCCCTGGAGTGAGGCTGATGAGGTGACAGCGTGACTCAAACTGGTGTGACCTAGCTTGACCAAGCTTGACCCCGGAGGGAATCCAAGCGTAGGTTTGGGTTCTTGGACTTATCTAAGATCGGTTTGAAGCTTTGCACAGGAAAGGGGTTCCTGTATTATCAAAAAATAATTGAAATGGTTCACTCCTTTCTCCCTCCCTCTCTTCCTTTTCCTTCTTGCCCTCCCTTCTCCCTCCTTCGCTTCTCCCTGCCCCTTTCCCTCCCTCTCTCCATCCTTCCCCTTCCGTCCTTTTCTTCCCTCTTCTCTTCTCTCAACTTTCCTCTGTTCTTTCTCCTTCCCTCCTCTCTTCCCCCCTTCCCTCCCTCTCTCCATCCTTCCCCTTCCGTCCTTTTCTTCCCTCCTCTCTTCTCTCAACTTTCCTCTGTTCTTTCTCCTTCCCTCCTCTCTTCCCCCCTTCCCTCCCTCTCTCCATCCTTCCCCTTCCGTCCTTTTCTTCCCTCCTCTCTTCTCTCAACTTTCCTCTGTTCTTTCTCCTTCCCTCCTCTCTTCCCCCCTTCCCTCCCTCTCTCCATCCTTCCCCTTCCGTCCTTTTCTTTCCCTCCTCTCTTCTCTCAACTTTCCTCTGTTCTTTCTCCTTCCCTCCTCTCTTCCCCCTTCCCTCCCTCTCTCCATCCTTCCCCTTCCGTCCTTTTTCTTCCCTCCTCTCTTCTCTCAACTTTCCTCTGTTCTTTCTCCTTCCCTCCTCTCTTCCCCCCTTCCC
>NC_061851.1:34292716-34295216 GCF_019202785.1 Penaeus chinensis | reverse complement strand
GTGATTGGAGAGGACTTAATGAGATGTAAAAAGAAGTCATTAACGCCGGAGAGTGGCAGGTAAGAGACACTTTTAGGAGGTGGAGGAGGACGGGGCGGGGCGGGGGAGGTGGAGGAAGGGGAAGGGGTAGGGAGGTGGAGGAGGACGGGGCGGGGGAGGTGGAATAAGGGGGAGAGAGGTGGAGAAAATGGGTGGGAGGTGGAGGAAGGGGGAGGGAGGTGGAGGAGGACGGGGCGGGGCGGGAGGTGGAGGAAGGGGGAGGGAGGTGGAGAAAATGGGTGGGAGGTGGAGGAGGACGGGGCGGGGGAGGTGGAATAAGGGGGAGGGGGGTGGATGAGGACGGGGCGGGGCGGGGGAGGTGGAAGAAGGGGGAGGGAGGTGGAGAAAATAGGAGGGAGGTGGAGGAGGACGGGGCGGGGCGGGGGAGGTGGAGGAAAGGGGAGGGAGGTGGAGGAGGACGGGGCGGGGGAGGTGGAGAAAAGGGGAGGGAGGTGGAGAAAATGGGAGGGGGGTGGAGGAAAGGGGAGGGAGGTGGAGAAAAGGGGAGGGAGGTGGAAGAAGGGGGAGGGAGGTGGAGGAAAGGGGAGGGAGGTGGAAGAAGGGGGAGGGACGTGGAGGAAAGGGGAGGGAGGTGGAGAAAAGGGGAGGGAGGTGGAAGAAGGGGGAGGGAGGTGGAGGAAAGGGGAGGGAGGTGGAAGAAGGGGGAGGGAGGTGAGGGAGGACGGGGCGGGGGAGGTGGAGAAAATGGGAGGGAGATGGAGGAAAGGGGAGGGGGGGTGGAGGAAGGGGTAGGGAGGTGGAGGAAGGGGGGAGGAGGGGGAGGGAGGTGGAGGAGGGCGGGGGAGGGAGGTGGAGGAAGGGGGGAGGAGGGGGAGGGAGTGGAGGAGGAAGGGATGAGGGAGGAAGAGGAGATGAGACATCATTATAGTTGTTACTACCATTATTAATGGTTTCACTATCTATTATCATTATCACTATCATTATTATTACTGTTATTATTATTATTGTTATTCTTATTATCATTATTATTGTTATCATTATTAGTGTTATTAGTGTTGTTGTTATTATTATTACTTTTATTATTATTATCATCATTGTTATTATTTTTGTTATTATTATTGATATTGTTATTATTGTTATCATAATCATCACTATCACTATTATTATTATTATCATTATCATTGTTATTATCATTAACTATATTGTTTTTGTCTTGTACGTGACGATGGTAGAGTGGTTTTATGTTCCAATGTTCTTGCCGCTGCTGTGATTAGCATCGTCATTATCTTATTATCATTATTGTTATTATTATTATCATTATTATCAGTAATATAACTATCATTGTTGTTCTTTTAAGTTTTAAATAATTATCATTGGTAGTAGTATCATTATTATTATTGTTATGATAGTAATAATGATTATCATTTATTATTGTCGTTATCATTATTATTATTATCATATATTATTGTCATTATTATTATTATGATAATAATAATTATTATCATTGTGTGTGTTTGTGTGTGTGTGCGTGTGTGCGTGTGCGTGCGTGTTTCTGTGTGTGTGTGTGTGCGTTCGCGTGCGTGTGTTTGCGTGTGTATCCATGTGTACTTACGCGTGCATCCGCGTGTGCGCAAGTGCGTGCCGCGCCACTAACCCGTGCGTCCCCCGACAGGCTTCGGCGACATGGTAGCGCTGCAGCGCGAGAACACCCTCAACGAGAAGCCCGAGTACGTGGCCTTCGCGCTGGTCTTCATCCTGTTCGGGATGGCCATCGTCGCCGCCTCCCTCAACCTGTTCGTGCTGCGCTTCGTCACCATGAACACCGAGGACGAGCGGCGGGACGAGGCGGAGGCGCAGCAGGTGGGTTGGCGAGGAGGGGGAGGGGGAGGGGGAGGGGGAGGGGGAGGGGGAGGGGGGTTCGAGGAGGAGGGGGTGGGGGGGGGTCGAGGAGGAGGGGGTGGGTAGGTGTTGCAGTGGAGGAAAGGGGGGGAGGGGGGAGGGGGTGGAAGGTATAGGGATAATTGCAGATGGAGGAGGAAATATGATGAATGGGATTTTTTTTTTTTTTTTTTTTTTTAGAAAAGAAAAAGGTTCTCTCCATCAAACATCACAAGTTAAAAAAAAAAATACAAAAATTTGATAATCTAAATAAAAGAAACCCAGAATAACAACAACAACAACAACAAAAAAAAAAGCGCCGAAGCAGAAGCCGAAGCCACTCCTCCAACGCAGGGATTGGAACGACGATCCGTACTCCCCCGAGGGACTCGATTAGTAATTTGCGATCGATCCGATGCCTTGCGTAATGGAAAGGCCTAGTGGGCTGTCTGTGATCCGGCGACTTTGGGCCTTTGGTTATCCGAGGCTGCATGATCTGATGGAAAATGTTGAAGTGCAATGAGCGGCGGGGTGTGGTTGATGGTTTGTTGATTTGGGCGTTAGGGTGAGGGAGGGGAGAGGGGGAGGGGGAGGGAGAGGCAGGAGAGAGAGAGAGAGGGGG
>NC_061851.1:34285216-34287716 GCF_019202785.1 Penaeus chinensis | reverse complement strand
CAATACGCTCTAATTAATTCACCTCGCACTCTCGCATCACTCGGAGCTAGGATGAAATAGATTGAATAGATGTAAAGACGTAAGTATAAGGCAAAGTTCAACTCCTGCTCTGGGGCAAGGAAAGTGTGCAATAAACTCGTCCCTCTTTTTTGTAGTGCGTGAGGAAGAGGAGAGAATAAGCTCTGATTTTTAGCGTAATTCCTTTCCTCTTATTACTGCAATAAGCGTTCTTTTTATCTGATGCAGTAAGTACCTCCCCCGCCGCCTTTTAAGTGTGATTTGCCTTCATTATTTTTTAGTGTAATCACAGCACGCACCCCAGACCGACCCCGATATTATATTTATGCAGCAAAACCTCAGTTTTTTTTTTTTTTTATATAATACAATAAGCTACTTTCGCTTTACAATGCTATTCTCTTCCTCCCTTTCGAGTAATAATCTGTATCTTCCTTATTTCTCCTCCTCTTTGTTCGTATCCCCCTCGTTGAAGAAGAGTAAATTTATAAACCAGAGTTTTACCCCTTTTTTTTTTAATGCTATGACGCCTGGAGCGGTTAGGCGGAGGTATAAAAAGTGCAAAATAAAACGTGCCAGATTAATGCCACCATTTCCAGTGAGAGGGATGGAGGCAGCCAGACAGAGGGAGATAAAGCGAGAGGAGAAGAGAGAGGAGGGGGATGGAATGGAGGGAGAGAGAGAGAGAGAGGAAGAGAAGGAAGAGAATAGAGAGAGGAGAAAGGGAAGAGAGAGGAAAGGAAGAGAGAGAGAGGGGGGGGGGGGCAGATAGACAGAGAAAAAGAGAGAAAGAGACAGAAAATGCAAGACAGAGATAGGCAGCGAGAGATAACGAGAGAAATGAATTACGGAAGAAAAACGGAGACACGTCACGGAGGAGAGAAGCACGCACGAGAAGGAAAACTAAAAAGTAGAACGAAAATATAAGGAGAAGAAAAACAAGAACAAAAAAACAAAGACAGAAATAAAATAAGAAAAGAAGAGAAACGACCAGTAAACGCCAATTCCTCATGTTGACAGCTGCAAAGGAGGTCTTTCTCTGCAACATCTTTGAAGCGAAGGAAATTGTCACCTTCACATTGATTTGCAATTGTCCAATATCCAGCACGCTATTTTTAGCCTTCCTTCCTCCTTCCCGTTCGTTATTACCGCTATTTGATTTTACTATTACTATTAGTTTTATCGTGACTGTTGCTGTGGTTATGGTAACGATGATAATGATGATGATAGTGGTGATGATTATGATGATAATAATGATAATGATAATAATGATGATAATATTGATAATGATACAGATGATGACAACAGTTGTGATAATAATAATGACACTGATAATAACAACAACAGTGATAATATTTTGTCTTACCATAATAATAATAACAATACTAATGATTATAATCTCAATAATCATAATAATGTTAATAATAATTATGGTAATGGTAATAATGATTAAAATAATATTAATAATTGACAATAAGAAAATAATAATGATGGTGATAAGGTAAAAGAAATAACAATAATGATAATGATAGTAATAATAAATAAGAGTAATAATAATAAATATAATATTGATAACAATAGTGATAGCAATAACAATCATGATAATGATATGCATTAGTAATAACAATAATAATGCTGATAACAATAGTAATAATGATAATAATAATAAATTTGCTGATAACAATAACAATATCAATATAGTAGTAATAGTAAGGATGATGATAATAATGATAACAGTAATATTTATAATAATAAGAATACTGACAAGAATAATAATGATCATTATTATTATCATTATTGTTATTATTATGATTATTGTTATCATTGCTATTATTATTATCATTGTCGTTGTTATTAGTATTTGCATTACTATTATTGTTATTGATACAACCAGTCATTATTGTTGCTGTTCTTGTTATGGTTATTATTATTATTGTTATATTATTGTTATATTATTGTTATCATTATCATCATTATTATTTTTGTATTATTATCATTATCATTATTATTATTTTCAATATCATTATCATTATTATCATAATTAGTAATAGTATTTTTGTTTTTGTTATTATCAGTAGTAGCATTGATATTATTGTTAATATTATCATTATTATTATTATCATTATTATTATTATTATCATTATTATTATTATTATCATTATCTTATCATTATTATTATTATTATCATTATCATTATTATCATCATTATCAGTCTTATCAGTATTAGAATTATTAGAATTTATCACCATTATTGTTATTATTTGCAATATTGTTATTATCATCATTATTGTTATCATCATGATCATCATGATCATGATCATCATCATGATCATTATTGTTATCATCATGATCATTATTGTTATCATCATGATCATTATTGTTATCTTCATCATTACTGCTATTATCATCATTACTATTATGGTGATGTTTATCGTTAACAGCACTGCCATTGCTGGTGCTTTTAATTGCGGATAATAGCATGCAT
>NC_061851.1:34270216-34277716 GCF_019202785.1 Penaeus chinensis | reverse complement strand
TTCTTGTCTTTTTCTATTTCCTTTCCTTTTTTCTTTTACTTTTTTCGTTTTCTTATCTTCCCCTTCTTCGTTTCCTTATTTTTTCTTACTTCTTTATCTTCCTCATTTTCTTTTTTCTTTCTTTTCTTTTTTTTTTGTTATTCGTCTTCTTTATTTGCTTTTTTTTCTGTTTTTTTTTCTTTCTTTTTTTCTTCCTTGTGTTTTTGTTTTTTTCTGCTTCTTTTTTTTCTGCTTCTTTTTCTTCTTTCGATATTTTTTCACTTTTCTTCTTTTTCTTTTATTTTTTGTCTTTTTATATTCTACTTATTTTCCTCCGTCTTCTTCTTTTTCATCTTCTTTTTTTTTTCTTTTTCTTTTTATTCTCTTTCTTCCTTTTCTTTTTTTTCTTCTTTTTCTTCTTTTCTATTTTATTTTCTCTTTTTCTTTTTCTTATCTTGTTCTTTCTTCTTCTTTTTCTCTTTCTCTTTCTTATTTCCTTTTTTCCTTTTTTCCTTCTTCTTTCTTCTTACTATTTGTTTTTCCTTTCCTTGTCTTTTTCTTTTTGTTTTTATTTTTCTTTCTTCTTCTCTTTCTCTTTCTTTTTCATTTTTTATTTTACATTTTCTTCATCTTCTTCTACTTCTTCTTCTTCTTCATCTTTCTCATCTTACATTGATGTCCTTTCATTATCGACATCATTAACGGTATTCTTAATCTTTTCCTTGTCTGTTCTTTCCATCGTCTTTTCGTCCTCATCATTTTAGTTTCCATGGCATTCGTGTGTTTGTTATGTTACGTGATATTCATATTTGCGATTAATGTTTTATATCATATCGAAAGTTATAATGATATCATTATTATTACTCATCACTTTCACAACTGTCATTATCATATCGTATTTTGATAAGTCTAGGACGCCAGAGGATAATATCGGTGTGTTAATGCAATATTCCCATGCAATATCCGGTTTTGTTATTGCAGATTTTCACTTTTATAAAGAGCCACAGTAATCTTGCCGTTGCATTCCCCGCCTGCATGCGCTGCCGTAAAAAGTGAGGCTAATGCAATATCGCTTCTGTGAAAGTGTTTAATTAATAATCTCTCTTCTCCCTCTCCCCCTCCCCTGCCTCCTCCCCCGTGGCTCCCTTCCTCTCCCTACCTCTCTTTCATTCCCCTTTTCCCCTTCCTACCCCTGCCTCTCCCATCACCCCCTTTTATCTATGTGTTTCCGTCTCCCTCCCCAACCCACTCAAATCCATATGTTCGCCCCCTTTCCTTTTCCCTCTATCCTTTCTCCCTCTTCCACTTCTCCCCTTTTCTTCAATCCCACTCTTTCCTCCCCATCATCATCTCCTGCCTCTGACCCACACCCCTTCCACCCCCAGCATGCGGAAGAACCCCATCAGCCTGGCGTACATCCTGCCGCACCGCCGCAACTTCCGCAAGAGCCAGACGCAGCACCATCAGGTCACGCACACGGAGACACAAGAGGACCTGTGTTCCTCGTCCGAGTTCGAGGCGGTCGCGACGCCAGCGCACCTGCAGAAGCGGAACTCTGTCTAGCCTCATGGCGGTCGGACTATAGAAAAAGCGAGAGGAAAAGATAATGAGAGAGAGAGAGAGAGAGAGAGAGAGAGAGAGAGAGAGAGAGAGAGAGAGAGAGAGAGAGAGAGAGAGAGAGAAAGAGAGAGAGAGAGAGAGAGAGAGAGAGAGAGAGAGGAAAATGCATCAGAAAATAAAAAAAGTAACGTAAAGCTGCACGTGTGGGATGGATAGCAAAGGAAGGTTTATGTAGCATGCAATATTGTTAGTGCTGATAGATTTTGTTTCATGCTGTAGACTCAAAAAAGAGGCAGATTGACAAGAGCGAGAACAGCGTTATTGCATACGCGAGTGATATTGAGAGGGAAAGTGCAGTGTGTTTATCAGGACGAAATAAATACAGTGCATTAACAACAGTTCGTCACTCTCAGTTACACACACTTTTGACTGTGTGATGGTGAAGAATGAAGTCACAAGTCATTATTTGACGAGTGGACGTTTGTGATATGAAATTATATGAAGCCAACATTTTAATTTTGTCCAGAACCATCGCGGATTCTGAAACGCTTTCAAGATCAACATATTATTTGTTCAGATTCGAGGTGGTGACGAAGATGAAGAAGGATGCCGTCCCAATTTTCCCTAATGCTAAAGTCATTTGCCTTGATCTGACATGACCTCGTTTCGCTATCAGGAGCTGCCAGAACGGTCCAGGGGGCGGAGATCCGATTCGAGGTCATGTGAAGATATGTGGGAAGGTTCAGCGCGCGGAGGTGACCTCGGAGACGAGAAGGCTGACGGGAGGTGTTGCGAGGAACTTGCTGGGTCTCTCGTAATGACCTTGCAACTCGATGGCGTCGAAGCGCCTCGCGTAAGTGGCCGAGGAAACTCTGACGTCCAGGCCCAAAAACTGAGGTTACTGAAGAGAGCGCGAGCAACCAGCCTTGTTTGGATCCCCCGAGGAAGTAAGCAGACCATGTTCAGATATCAGGAAATCGGTTGTTTTGACTGGATGCAACTGGAACGTTGGAAATGGAACCCAGAAGACTTCGGGAAGAGAAGCAGGTAGCACAGCTATCGACCGCCAGACGTCGACTGATCAAACGATACGTCTAAAGACTCGGTCCAGGTCTTTGGGCAAGATGGAGTCGTGATTCCTGCTCTCACTTGCAGGAATCGCGACCTTTCTTGGAGAGGCAAGCAGAGTCTCTTCTCGAGGTCCTAGAAAGAAAGGTTCCAGGTCGTCACTACGTGACTCAGACGTAGGAAAGCAAAGGTTGTTTGTTTGAGAGACTGGGCAGTTGGGACTCTGTTCCAAGCCCAACCGCCATGAAATTTATTATTTACTGTGTTCTTAGGATAAGGCTTCAGACCTTGTTGTTTTACTATGGTAATTGGCATTTGAAAATATTTCTATTAATTATTCGTCAAGAAAATTCGCTTCATTCTTTATCAGACTATTTTTCCGTATTTTATCTTTTGCATGATAATGTAGCACGTCTGTTTTGGCAAGGAAGAAAAGGTGACAAAGTGCATGAGCTAAGGAAGAAGAAAAATAATCGTGTATGTATGTTGTTGCTGTGATAACTTTCTTCACAATATGCAAATTAGAGAAGTTGTCGAGAGCTGCGTAGCCAGAATGGTCAGTGTAAATACTATACAGAGATATTTCTCATATATATAGGAAGCATTTATCATGCCAGTAACCAGAGGAAGTGTTTAATAAAAAAGAATATATAAAAAAAAAAAATCTCGTCACTAACTGCGACTGGTATCATTCAACAGAACCTCTTTCAAAAAAACGTTATAGTGTTAGACAAAATAGCGTCCAAGTGGCTACGAGTTCACTTTAATTTTTCACATATTAATAGTTGCTATCATGGCGCTAGATTTGGGCAGAATTATTACTAAATAGACATATAAGCCTCCAAAACGAATTATTTTTAAGCCTTATATTCAAGAGAAAGTTTCATGATTGGCGTGAAAGAAGTTTTCAGACAACTAAGTCAGAAGTGAATGATCCCTTTTCTCTTCTTGAAACCTTTTAGGGCCTTTTGGAATTCTTTCTTTTCTTTCCGACTCTCTGCATTTGCTACAAGAGCTTCATGAACGAGATCTGTTCTTTACTTCACGATTCTTCAAGTGCTATTAGAGGAACCAGAGGACTGTGCCAGTTACGAGACCGTGACATTTTGCCCACTTCGCTGCCACCTTTTTGAAGCCCCCGATTTTGCATCCTCATCTAGAATACCATCCATCCTCCTTCTACTTTATCACTGTCAGAAATCATTCCTCGTAATGTTATCATTATTATAATTGTTATTATTATATTTTTTGACGCTGCTGCAGCTTCTTTCTCGTTGCCTCTAATATTGTTTACGTTATTATATTCATGGCATAACACTCGTTATGTCCAGCACTTATCATTTAACTTCTTTTTACATACATTTATCGCATATCTATGACCTTTCCGAAGCATCATTCCTCACGGTAACATCACCATTCCCCAGCGCCACCGTACACCAAAACAGCTCGGCAGTTCTTCATTCTCCCCTTGACCTACTTCCGTGTAGGCCTACTCTATCTCACACAGCATCATTATAACTTGCATTTCCATTTCAACGTCACCTGCCTCTAAATCACACTTCGCCAAAGCTCCCCCCCCCAAACCCCCCCAACCCCCACCGCTGCCCTCAGTCCAGCGCGGCGTCCATTCCCATCCCTGAGGATCGCCACATCCCTCGGTGTAAATACTGTAAATTCCTCCTTGCCACACTGCGGCTTATTGGCCTGAACGGAATTGATGCCACCCTTCAACTTTGCAATGTGGACCAAGAGGCGCGTCCGAGTGGATTAGAGGTACATAAATTGATGAACTAGAAATAAATGCCCAACCAGACCGGCAACTGAAGTGACCTCAAAGTGTGTCTCGCAGATGCACATTTGCGTAGAAGCAAATTCTCGCCTTCGGACTTCCGTTTGCCTTTTCTTCTTTCCTTTTATGTCAGTGAGAATTGCATCGTGATATTGCAAATCTATAATCTCCATATGAGCACCCATTGTTCTACCCCTAATCGAGGTCTGCATATTCATTTGGTATTTTTCACCTGATCTTGTTTCATACCTGGGGTTCCCTTTTCGCTGGGCCCACGGCGGTGTCCCTTCTGGCCTCTGGCACTGGCGCTGCCTCCCTTGCCAGATCGGATGAGCCTCCGCGGCCCGGCTTCGGGGAGTGCATGCTGGCCTTCCACATTGGGAGGAGCGCAGGAGACCCTCAGAGCCACGGCGGCGGCTGTATAGTACATTACAGTCCTCGCTTTCATTATGGCATAACCTCGGCTTCTATAATATATCTCTTTTACTGAGGTCAGCCAATGCCTTACACGATAGACTAGCTCGTCCATAAAAATGGGAAAAAATATATATGTATTTTTAAATATTTTTTTCCCCAAAGTTATGTTTTAGCTTTTTTTTCGAACCCATTCTATCGCACAACTTAGGACTTGCTCTTAAAAATGAGTTCTCTTTGGCATCATGGCCATATCATTCGTTACATTACAGCTGGGTGAAAGTCAAGTGGACAGTGCGTGAGTTAGCTCCTTATCTAGCAATTGTCTTAAGTGGAGTTAAACCTATCGTTTGTTGTTATTGTTGTTAAATATATATATATATCCTTTCTTCTCTCTTATCTTCTACAATCTGCTACAGCTGTTTCGCACACCGGTCTCCATCTTGTTTTCCCTTTTTTCCTCGTCATATTTTGAAACATGAGAGCCAGGATGCCAGAGGTGTGCCAGAAAGGTTGTCCGAGCAAGCGAGCTGCACTGGCACGTAAGCCATTGGCACTTATAGGGCAGTACTGCTAACTGCGAGTGCCTGTTGGCTTCCGTACCCTACGTCAGCACGACACTTAGCAGCTAGTAAGGATGTTATTCTTACCGTTAAATCTTGAATTGTATGTTCTGAAATCTGTTACAGAAAGAAATATTTTGATTAAGATTAGATATAGGACAGTCAGAACCTTAATCCATTATATTAGTCCACTTTTATACATGATCCTCCAAAAGCAGTTTTGTAGGATTTCAAAAACGGAAAAAATAAAAGTTTTAGCCATGCCCCCTGTAACAAGGAGGTAATTATTACATTATAATCGTAAAGATAATAGCTAAACAATATATTCCATTTACAGGCTATTCATTCATAGCCGTTCTGTATCTATTTGTAATAAACTTATCTCTCTTTACAATGGATATATTTAAACCTTACTACATATATTGGCCAAAACAGTATGGTTCTCCAAGGGAAAAGCCTAACTATATTTACTTAAAACTAAATTACATAAACTAATGACAGTGCTATAGTCGAAACGGACACTATGACTGTATCCGTAGAAATAGTAAACAAAATGAAATAAAAAAAACATGTCGGCATTGTACACTGTCAGACAGCAATTCCAGGGAACACAATAAATTCCAGTCATGCATATTCAGAGAAATCCTCTGATAGGAGTACACTGTAATAGAAAACAAATTCTAGGAGTTCTTATCAACAGAAATCGATTCCCGGGACTGGAAACCAGGCAGAACTAATCCTAGAAACACTTAATACTTAAGAAAGCGAAGCCACGGAGCACATACTGGAAGGAAGGAATCCCAAAATAGCAATAATAGTAGAGAACGGATCATCATATAGCTTACTGTAACAGAAAGCTGATCTTGGAAAAATGAAAAAAGGACGCAGTACAAAACGATAAGAATAAAAGGCAACAAACCGCATTTTGTGGATAGTTTCCTGATGCTGTCTTCATATACCTGATGACTAAGATATTATGTCAGTTAGGTTTTACAATACAGGACTGAAAAAAAAAAAATACAAGTTACATTACTAAAAAAAAACATCGTGTCCATATTTTCAAACAATGTGTGATTGCTCTTGGTGATAACATCTACAGATAATAAAACATGCATACGTCTCTCGGAGAGGTGATTTTTATGCGTGAAAGAGCCGACAAAAAAGGAGAAAAAAAACATTCAAACGAAGGAAGGCATGACTAATAAGCGAGTCGCCAAGGTTCAGTGGCAAACCGGCGCTTGGCCACGCGGGAACACTTCACCAAAGCAAACGCGGTAATAATATGGCTGATTTAATTAACGCTCTACCGTAAACACAATCATGTTGAGAAGATGATCTGGCGAGCGGGGTAATATTGTTCGAAGCTTTAATTAATTAATCCGCGTTTGCTAGAAGTCCCTGTGTGTGCATATATATATATATATATATATATATATATATATATATATATATATATATATGTATGTATGTATGTATATATGTATGCATGCATGCCTGTAGTATGTATGTATGTATGTATATAGACACCTATGCAATATTATCAAATATGTGTGGCGAATTCTTCACAAATTCACGTGAGTATACACCGATACACCATAGACGAGAGATGTGTGTGTGTATGTGTGCGTACATGTTTATATATATATACATACACACACACACACACACACACACACACACACACACACACACGCATATATATATATATATATATATATATATATATATATATATATATATATATTACATATATATATGTATATGTATATGTATATATATATATGTATATATATACATATATATATATAAAATTGGTTGATTAAGTTATCAGTTTTTACATATTTCCTACACAGATTAAGGAGGATGAATGTCCATCAAGTTGTCCAATAAACTATATCGCCGTTGATACTACAATGACCCCATTTCATTCCCAACTCGTTCCTAAACTCAAGAGTTCGTCGTATTAAAGGGATAAAAGTGGCAATAAACATGTCGACTGTACGTGGTAAGTTGTATAAAACGAACATATGATCCAACTTTTCTTTTTTGGTTGTTTCATAAAGATGCGAAGTCCATTTGAGATTTTCGTTTCGTGGTCTGTCTCCTACAATAACAGGTTAGAAATGC
>NC_061851.1:34255216-34260216 GCF_019202785.1 Penaeus chinensis | reverse complement strand
TTCTCTCTCTGTCTATCTATCTATCTATCTATCTATCTATCTATCTATCTATATCTCTCTTTCTCTCTCCCTGCCTCCCTCTCTCCCTCCCTCTCTCCCTCCCTCTCTCTCCCTCCCTCCGTCTCTCTCCCTCTCTCTCCCTCCCTCCCTCCCTCCCTCTTTATACCTCCCTCTCTCTCTCTCTCTCTCTCTCTCTCTCTCTCTCTCTCTCTCTCTCTCTCTCTCTCTCTCTCTCTCTCTCTCTCTCTCTCTATCTCACTCAATAACAATAATTCACAATAAAAACAATAGAAACAGTAATTCATAATAATAACAACAATGATAACTGAATAAATAGGTAAATAGGCGCATGCAGGGAGATTGGCTTATCCTCCTTCGCATCATGCAGAATCCGACGTTAGATTTTCCCAATCCGAGACATGGGGATTGGCTAATCCTCCTCCTGGATTTGGTGTGGATAATGAGCTAATCAGCATATCACCATCAGCACGATCTCACTCGACCCGACGTCTCGATGAAACTCCAATCCGGGAATTACTCGTTAAGCACACACATTCTTGAAATGTTTATTATTATTATGATTGTTGTTGTTGTTGTTATTGTCATTATTATACCACTCATAAATTCTCTTTTTTATTCATCTATTCATAAATTCTCGATCATTCCCATTCCTATCATTAAATTATATTGCCACTGTACAGAAAGGTTTCATAATTACTCTGCGTAGGTTAGAGGAAGGAAAAGGATAATTCAGCGATATATACACCAATAAGTATTCCTGTTTTTATACCAAAAAATATGTGTTTTTTATAATAAACGATAAAATCAAAGAGATCCTTGCGAGAATTACTTAACCATATAGCCTATGCTACATAAAGAGGGAGGAAAGGAGAGAGAGGGGGGAAGAGGAGAAAGAGAGAGAGAAAGATTTAATTTGATAAAAAAAGAAATCTATTTACAGAGCAGTATACATGACCTGCAAAAAGCTATCAAAACTCGCTACGCCTTTATTTATGCAGAAGGCTCCAATCAGACACTGTATATGCCTGAAGGGCTATGCCATTGTGCTTACATTATATCATCTAGTTGGTAAAAGAAAGAAAAAAAAAGTGCTGTTTGATCGATAGGGTACAGGTTTCGAGCAACAAAGTAAGTAATGTGTAAGTTTATGCGACTTGAGCGTCGTGCGCATTTTGCAGTGATGATATGAGATTGGCTTTGCCTCCAAAACTGTTTCCTGTACATAATGTATAGTGTACTGATATGTTGTATGTATATCTATTTTATGTCTATTCTCTCTCTCTCTCTCTCTCTCTATATATATATATATATATATATATATATATGTGTGTGTGTGTGTGTGTGTGTGTGTGTGTGTGTGTGTGTGTGTGTGTGCATGTATGTATGTCTGTATGTTTATTTTAAGTGATTGCATTTGTTTAGTTATGACTACGTTTATAGGCTTACATGCTTTTATAAAACACATACGTCTTTTAAAATATGTTTTTATTATTATGACGATAACACTGATGCCTCTCCTATTTGATATCTAGAATTTTATCTAAAATTCAAAATGCTTTTCTTTATTAGTCATCAGTCGTGGTATATATTAAAATCAGATATGATTATATAATACTTTCATTTAATAGTTTACAGTTAATTTTTTATAATAGACTATACAAATTATTATCTATCCTCGACTGCTCTTTCCACAATTCATACATATTTCTCGTGTATATATATGTAATGTGTATATATGTATATATATATACGGAAATGTTTAATTAGTATACAGATATATATACGTTTCGATGATTTTACACTTAAGAGTAAAAATAGAAAAAAATAAAGATATTCCATCATCTGTGTCATTTACTAAAGATTTAAGTAATCATTGACTGAAGTATAAATTATATAATTTTTCTTAGTAAATCTATTAAGTTTAAATAGCTATCACATAGCACATAGGCAAAAAGGACTGATGACTCACATATTTTTGTATTATGATTTAGCAGATAAATGTGATGAAATTGATAGTTGTCCGAAGATAAGACTAAAAAAAAGTTGGAGACTAAATATTATAAATTAAATAAAAAATACTGCAAAACAGCTACCGAGTCGGCCAACCAGAACCAGCAAATGAACAATCAAGGTTATAATCAAGTGGTCTGTTGCTGCCTTTCTGCATAGCTGCCGACCTGAGTCACCTTTGACCTCCAGAGGGGGACGTTATCTCCTTGGAGAACACTGGTGGTGGTGGTTTGGTTTGCGAAGTTCTAGCTTCGCCCGGGCCTTCTAAATATGGCCCGGCCTGTGTCAGATTTTTACGGCTGTCTCATTGAGTTGTCTGACACTCGGTCCTTACCGTGGCGTCGGGATTGCCAGCAGGCGCTCCTGCCGCCATGGTGTAAGCATTTCGCATAGCCTCTTTACCAGCACGGCGGCTGTTGTGGGCGGTCCATGTCTCAGGAATTGTGTATGGTCACAATTTTCTAGGTAGTGGACTAGTGTGGCGTTCGGCTCGCCGCAGTGCTTGCGCAAGCACCTTTCATCGCGTTCGATTGTTGGGATAATCTGTCATGCACAGTGGTAACCTAGGCGCATTCTGTGAAGAATGACTTCGGTACCTCTGTTGCTTACTTCAGAGAGTGCCAGTGGTTCATAGCCTGTGGCGTCTGAGTACCAGCTGGCCGAGGGGGAGGTTCTCGTTTCCTCTCTGTGGAGCTGCCGTAGGAAGGTACGACCGACCAAGGCACACTTCTCCATAAGTAATTTTCGGCTCGGTTTTATCGTCATGGGATTTGGGGGCATACCCCTGCCAGCGGCGGCTAGTCTGTCAGCAAGCTCGTTCCCTCTGATGCCGATGTGGCTTGGGACCCAGTTGATGATAATTCTTCTACCCTGAGCAAGAATTCTCTGTGCCATTGTGAGAATCGTGGTCAGTAGGTAGATGTTGTCTGTGGGTGAGCTGTGCTGAAGACAGTCAATGGCTGCCTTGGAGTCTGTGTGTATGACCACGTGTCCTTCCCTTAGGGACGCGTGGCCTAGGGCTCCCATGATTGCAACTGCCTCTGCCTGTAGCGATGAGGCGTTGTCTGTTACCCTCATGGATCGCGTGGCATCCCTAGCTGCAAAGCCGGCGCCTGCAGTGTGGCTCAAGGGATCGACCGATCCATCCGTGTAGTATGTTCTACTACCCGGAGGAGTGATGGCTGCAATGACCCTATGGGCTTCTGCCTTTAGGCTAGGCATGGGGTATAGGCTCTTTTTCATTGACAGGCTCATTATGTTGAACTCTATCAGACTCAGTGCCCACGGCGGGGCTTCGGCAAAGTCGGGGTGGGGGGAGTCCATGCCCTTAGCAAGAAGCTGTTCTTTGAGCTGATGGCGTATCAACACCCTGGCTGTATGAGACAGCCAGGAGTTGTTTGCAACGAGCTCGTTGTCTTGTTCGAGGCATCTGACTAATTTTTGTCTTAGGCTTGTGTTCCTGGGAGCCTGGATGACCTTTGACAGGAATTGTGTTGCCATTAGATCGATTCGTGAGTCCAGGAGGAGAAGGTTTGCCTCCATCAGGAGGTTGAGGATCTTCGTCCAGAATGATCCTGGCAGCTTCATTTTGGACTGTTTCTAATTTGTCTGTGTGCTTTTTCTTTGCAGCAATTAGAGCGACTGAGGCATAGTCCACAATGGGCCGGACAGCATGTACATAGAATGATCTTAGTACTTTGTGTCTGGCCCCTATGCGTCTCCCAGTCATTGCTCTCATGACGGACAGTCTTGCTTTGGTTCGGTCAACCAGGTACTGGACCTCCTTATGGAGGTCCAGTACCTGTTTCTTTTTCTGCACCTTTGGCATTGTCGGAAACTCGGCTGGGGGGCGGCATCCTTCCTCTTAGGAGGTCGGGAGGCCTTTTCGCTTTTGTTCCTTCCCCGGACATGGGTGCCCGGTGGGGCAGGAACAAAGTCTGGTCGGTTTTGAGCAACATCTTGTCGCCTGAGGGCCGCCTCTTTCCTGACAGAGCAAGTCAGGCTCTAGGCATGATGCTTCTTGGCACAGTTGGGACATTTGGCTGTTGTGTCCCTCTTTTCCTCTTTGTATGCCTTGAGGCATACCTCTGTGTTGTGTGCCTTGCTACAGACACCACATTTAGGCTTGGCTGTACAGTTAGCCTGGTGGTGACCGTATTTCTGGCACTTGAAACACCGAAGTGATTCTGGCACATATGTTCGAAGGTTGTAGGTGCCCCAGTTACCCAGATCAAGGGTAGTGGTTGGGGCACCTTTCATGGTCACCAGGACTTGCCTGGTAGGGGTCTTCCCCTTCGACATTCGGGAAGCCTGCACGACCTGTGGGTGTGAAGCGATCAGCTCCACATCGTACGAGACTGAGAAGCCAAGTAGCACCATCTTGGTTCTCTTTTCCTCGGGACTTAGTGGGGAAAGACTCACTTTGCTCCCATCGGCTAGCTCCTTCGTTTCCCGGCCTCGGACGCTTCGGCCCGCCCTTTCGGCTTTCGGGCTTGTTTGTGGAGGCAGCAGCTGATGCGGCTGGTTCAGCCTGCTCTCCCCTCTCAATCGGGGAGGCCGTCTGATAACTCAGGGGCCTCCCTGGCTTAGCTGTTGGCCTGGAGGGGCCAGCTCGCGAGTCAAGTTGTTTGACTATTCGGTGGACAGACCCATTGGCTTCGGTCTTGTCCACCCTAGCAGCAGGGGTGACAGTGTCATCCTGTGCATGGGGCTTTCTTTTGCCACCGGAAGGCACATATGCCTTCATGGTGACTGCCGTGGTCTGGGCCTTGCGCGGTTCGTCAATATTTTTATCAGTCTGTGGGGGGTGTTTTATAATTTTTTTCCATAAATTGGTAAGTGCTTCATCCTCTCACGCCCCCACCCACCACAGAGTCCAACAAGGGGAAGCTGAGTGTCAGAACCAGTGTCTAACAGCAACAGGAGTGATGAGAGGATATACGCAGCCAATAGCCATTGTGACGCGCTCA
>NC_061851.1:34247716-34250216 GCF_019202785.1 Penaeus chinensis | reverse complement strand
GACTGAGCAAACTTTTTCTATATTTATCATTTTAAGATGTATCACTGACCAGCTATAGTCAATGTGCTGTATGCACTTATAAAGGCCTCGTGTCGGTATGGACGCAGCCTAAGGCGGCGCCTCTTGCAAGTCATCATCATCTTTATTGGTAGAAAAACCCGCACTGTACAAATAGATTTATTAAAAAGGAGAGAACAGTTTCGAAATACTCCTGGATTCTATTTTCAAGTCTTCTTTATTACTGTTATTATAATTACTATTACCCTTATTATTATCACCATTATCATTATCATTATTATCATTATTATTATTGTTATCATTATTATCATTATCGTTACTATCATCATTACCGTTAACGTTATCATTATTATCATTATCGACAAGGATGATAATTAAAAATGAGTTCTCTAATTTTCTATGTAAGACATCATCTTCCTTATTATTGTTATTTTCATTATTATTATCCTCATCATTATCATATTATCGTTATCATTACTATCATTATCATTCTTTTTATTATTATTACTGTTATTATCATCATTATTATCGCGCAACCGTATGTGCGTGGCAAGCATTTTCATAAAGATAACGAGTAGGAAATGTTTCGTATTTGTATCTTCACAGAATAAACTTTCTATTGATAGACTGAGCAAACTTTTTCTATATTTATCATTTTAAGAGATATCACTGACCAGCTATAGTCAATGTGCTGTATGCACTTATAAGGGCCTCGTGTAGGTATGGACGCAGCCTAAGGCGGCGCCTCGAGAGCCTCTCCCCGGCGCGAGTACTCCCTGCGACTACTGAAGACCTCGTAGCCATAGCTCTGCAGGACGTCCTTACACTGCTCCTGGATAGCCAGCGCGTCCCCGTAGCTCATTCTGTCACGCCACCGATCCGCGACCTCTTTGGATTTTCTAAAATGAGTGAAAGGCTGGTCCATCTTCTCCCGTTTCTGGAGGCCGCTCGTGTGGTCGAAGATGAACTGCGAGACAAGAGCTGTGAAGGGGAGACCCATGAACTCGTACAGGCGACGGACTTCTCTCTCCGGAAAGAGCGCCAGGTCCTCGTAACGCACTAGTATGTACCTGAGGACGAAGCACCCGAGAATAATTGGTTAAGATGTGCCTGAAAATGGTACGAGGAACGGAGGAAAAATAGCAAATGGTGGCCAACTCAGCGAAAACTAAGGTAATTTTGCAGTTGATGAGTGGTAGTAATTCTCTCTAGGTATATATCGCATATTTTACTTGGCTTCAATTTCACATTTTCTCATGCTACAGCTCATATTATTACGATGAATAAATAGAATTACCAAAGAAGACATAAGATGCGAATAACTATAGCAATTTATGGCATATGTTATATCCGAATACTTTCAAATGAATTATGCAAAGAATACGTCACAGCACATCGCATAGCAACAACATAAAATCAAAGACAACCATAGCTAATATACATATATAAATATACACACACAGACGTGTGTGTGTATATATATGTGTGTATATATATATATATATATATATATATATATATATATATATATATAGATGTATATATATATATATGTGTGTGTGTGTGTGTGTGTGTGTGTGTGTGTGTGTGTGTGTGTTTATATATACATATATATCTATCTATCTAAATATATATACATCATCATCAGCAGCAGCCTACATCAATCTTCTGCAGGACGTAGGCCTCTCCCAATCTTTTCCATTTTTTTTCTGTTGCGTTTTCGGTTTCCATTCTTGAACTTAAATTTTGTTATTTTGCCACGCCATCTTGTCACTGGTCTGGCCCTTGGCATCTTATTTTATGTATATCCTAGTCTGTTCTTTCTTCGTCCATCTGTCTTCCTGTCTCTGACATATATGACCTGCCTATTCCCATTTCTTCTTTTTAATGCCCCCAAGTATATCTTCCACTTTTGTCTGTTCCCTGATCCTCGTCGCCCTCAGCCGATATCTTAGGCTAATTCCCAGTATCAACCCTTCTATCCACTTATTAAATTTTTCTCCGGTAATTTTGTTGTGGTCCATTTTTTTTTCTGATCCATAGGTCATACCTGGGAGGACGCATTGGTTAAAAAAATAGTTTTTAAACATAATGGCAAATCTTAGTATACTACTGTTCTTGCCGAAGACGCTCCAGCCTAGACTGGTGCGTCGCTTTATTTCCTCTTCGCTAGATGTGTTTGTTTGTATGAGCTTCCCTAGAAATCAATACTTGTCCATAACCTGTAGCACTTCGCCTTGTGCATGTATCTGTTCGAAATGAATTTTACTGTTGAATAGGACCTTAGTCTTTTTCCTGTGCATCCAACTTTCAGATTTTCTTAATTCAGATTGCTGCCGTTTGTTTGCTGATTCGCTGAAGAGAACAATATTGTCTGCAAATCTTATATTGTTTAGGTGTTCGTCTCCTATTTTGATACCCTTTTCGTTCCATTCTAGCTTCTTGAATATTTTCTCAAGGCAAGCTGTAAACAGTTTGGTGA
>NC_061851.1:34235216-34242716 GCF_019202785.1 Penaeus chinensis | reverse complement strand
AAGGTTAATTAATGCCAACTATATCTGTGAATGCGTGCTCATATGTACGAATGAATGCCACCTCTGTCTTCATTATTAAAAGAACTGAATTAGGTGTACAATAAAAGAGGATAGCGGGATGCAGAAAATGTGAGAAAGTGATGTGGCGGTTCGGAAATGACCCTGGCGAACCCACGAGGAAAGGAAGGGAAATGAGAATAAGAATAAAGAACGAATGAGATAAGTCACGTGATAGTAAGTGGTGGTGCAAATTGAAGAAGCACGTGAAATTAGATGTAAAGAAAATGGAACGTGTGAACGAAAAAAAAGAAAAGAGAAAGAGAATAAAGTGGCAACTCAAATGTAGGGGGCCTAAGCAGGAGAGTGGCGATGCTGCTGGCTAGACCAGGGGCGTCACTTCATGTTATGAGTTGGGGGGGGGGGGGGGGGTGACGGGTAAATTTGCCCTGCAAATCACGAAAAAGAAAATGCTCACTAGCTCATTATAAGTAGCCTGTTATAAATGTTATAAATCAAGTATGTTATAAATCAAGTATCATCAACAATTAGTTTCATATAGTTATTTATATATCTTGAATACTTATCGGCTATTGAGGCAGATTCCTGTAAGAGAAAATTTGCCCTGCAGAACTAGATTTTGCCCTGCAAAAAGACCCCCCCCCCCCCTTAAGTGACGCCCCTGGGCTAGACGAGCAAACCGCTCACCTGCGGTAAGGCTGCCTGCGGAAACCCTTGCCTTCGACGTCGTAAATAAAAGCCTCGGTAAGGAAACACTGTTGTGGAGAGAAATAATCCCACGTGAAATAAGTTAATTAAAATGAAATTAAATAATAGTGTCAAGACGCATCAGCGATAAGGTCTCTTTTTCTCCCAGGGACCTTGAGCGCTGCTCGACATCGCCACCGTCGCCCGCAGCATCGGCAGGAGAGCCCGGGGTTTTTCGCGCGAGCTTGGCGAACATAGAGAACGCGACGGGTCGCAGCTTCTTGATAAGAGTGGGGACTCTCGTCTACCCCCGCAAGGAGTCACGCGCCCCCACCGGCGTAAATGGATAGACAGAAGTGATAGAAAAAAACTAGATAACGTACACGAAACCCCCCTCAATTGGTGGTCGCGTGAGAACATTTATGGTGCTTGATTTCTTGTTTGTGTTAAAATTGGTTTAGATCATGTTAATGATGGTTATGGTGTATTCATAGTGTGCTTGGTGTGTGCGTGTGTTGGGTGCCCCTCGGGTGTTATTCGTGTGTGTTAGTAGTGGAGCGTATTAAATTTTTTTGCTGTGTTCCAAGGTTACGAATTTTACGTGTTACATATGATTAATAAACTAGAATTATAGTTAACGTTTTCTTTCACCCATATTATCATTCTGAAAAAAGGGAAAAAGATCAGGAGAGGCTGAATTATACCATGAATATTAATTAATATATACCCTCTCATATATATATGCATCTATATATATATATATATATATATATATATATATATATGGTTTTGTTGGGTTAAAGTGCTAATTGACAGAAAATGGCACGCTCTCACTTTCTTCTGTCCTGTGTGATCACGGTATGTAGTCAACCAATATGAATATCGTTCGTTTATTAGATTTATTTAATTTTTCTCGTGATCAGAAAGCTATATTGTTTCAACTGCAACGAATTTAGTGCGTTCGTGATTTTATAATTTTTCACGAATATCATTTCATTTATTTCTTTTTTCATCGCGCATGTATATGTATGCAGAAATATATATATATATATATATATATATATATATATATATATATATATGTAAGTCTATATATACATATATATGTATGTATATATATTTATATATATATATATATATATATATATATATATATATATATATATATATACAATGTGTATATATACACACACAATGTCTGTATATGTCCATATATCTATATCTATATCTATATATATACAGATATTTGTATGCATATATATATATATATATATATATATATATATATATATATTATATATATCTATATATATGCATATATATATATGCATATATAAATATATATATATATATATATATGTGTGTGTGTGTGTGTGTGTGTGTGTGTGTGTGTGCGTGTGTGTGTATATATATGTGTGTATGTGTGTGTGTGTGTGTGTGTGTGTGTGTGTGTGTGTGTGTGTGTGTGTGTGTGTGTGTGTGTGTGTGTGTGTGTGTACATATATATATAAATAAATAAATATATATATATATATATATATATATATATATATATATCCATTGATTTATGCATGTGTGTATGTTTGTGTGTGTGTGTATGTTTGTGTTTGTGTGTGTGTGTGTGTGTGTGTGTGTTTGTGTGTGTGTGTGTGTGTTTGTGTGTGTTTGTGTGTGTTTGTGTGTGTTTTTGTGCCTTTGTGTGTGTTTGTGTGTGTTTGTGTGTGTTTTTGTGCCTTTGTGTGTGTGTGTGTTTGTGTGTGTTTGTGTGTGTTTTTGTGCCTTTGTGTGTGTTTGTGTGTGTTTCTGTGTGTTTGTGTGTGTTTGTGTGCGTGTGTGTGTGTAATGTATGTATGTATGTAATGTATGCATGTATGTAATTTATGTATGTATGTAATGTATGTATGTATGTAATGTATGTATGTAATATATGTATGTATGTAATGTATGTATGTATGTATGTAATGTATGTATGTATGTAATGTATGTATGTACGTATGTATGTAATGTATGTATGTATGTATGTATGTATGTATGTGATGTATGTGTGTGTGTATATATATGTATGTATATATTTATATATATATATATATATATATATACATTTATGTATATATGTATATATAAATATATATATGTATATGTATATATATGTATATATATATATATATATATATATATATATATATACACACACAACCACCATGATCGCACAACCTTCCATCAATCCCACCCGTCGAAGACCATTTATTCAGTAATGTTCTGCCTTCTACGAGTATAGTGGTGACACTTGGTGGTGACTTTCCAGAGGGGAACAAATACTTTCTGCAGCTGTACACAAGGCCACATCTCCCTTGCACCGAGATTACGGAAAAGGCGATAATTTGGCAAGGTGAAAACTTGTACAACCTCTTCGATAATTTGGTTTCGCAAAAGTTAAGAATATTTATTTTTGTTTCATTGGTAAGAACATATGATTCAGTAAAGCTGTCAAGTATTTTAGACAGGGTGTTTGTGTTGAGAAATATAATTTTGGAATCAGATGTTGATATGGCTACAGACAGATAGATACCGACTGATAGAAAATAAGCACTACGATTTTGGATGGATGGGTAGATAGATCAAAATAATCACTTATTTCGGCTCGGACAGGACAGGTAGACACACCTCAATGTAAATAGTCTAGAATTCTTATTATATATAGTAACATGTCCTTCTGGAAAAGGCATACGCCATACCTCAAAATAGCACCATCTTTCCTGCCTTTGGTTTAATATAGCAGGCTGTTGCTTAAAATAGCTCGCACGCACTGCGCGCCGGTGCAGCTCATGTAGAGGGAAGCGGCGAGTGCGCGGCCGACTACGGCATGTTGCCCACAATAAAGCCGAGGAAGAGGTTCGTTCTGTGTGTTTGTGTGTTGGCCGCATTCACTTCGTCGTTGGCTCTGGTTATTCGCCACCTTCCGCAGCGGTATTTCTTTGTCCCCGAACACCAGCAGCGCCAACGGACGGCAGGTGCGCGGATCTGCGTCCTCCTCTGGACGCAGGTGCGCTCCGGCTCCACCTTCACCGGCAGCATCCTGACAACGGGGATATCGACCTTCTACTCGGAAGAACCGATACGAGCACACAATGCCACTCTGCCGAAGGGTGTCAACGCCTCCACGCTTTTGCTCAAGGACATACTGCACTGCCGCTTCGCTCACCGACCAAAATACTTCAAAGAGCATATACGGATGCATTCGCAAGACCTGAGGATCAGAGCTCTTTGTGAACTGGATAAAAGCTTTTGCACTTCCCCCGCCACCTTCGAGGCCTTCTGTCGCGCCTCGCAGGTCGGGGTGGTGCGTGTGGTGGGCGCGGCTCTGCACGAGGCTGTGCCGCTCCTGGAAGACGATTCCCTCGACGTGCGGGTGATCCACCTCATCCGCGACGCCCGAGCTGCCATCGCCTCCAGGAGAGGCTTCCCGCCAGGGTACTTCTACGAAGCGGAGACAAACGCATCGCTGGCGTGTGCGAGATACAGGCAAGATTTGGCCGCGGTCCCCACGATTCTCCAACGTTATCCAGACAGGTAGGCCTAGCCTGCGTTTAGAGGCCTTCTTGCAATGATTCTATTTCGAAAATATTTCGAAATAGACTTTCGACATCTTCGGTATACTCGATGAAATAAGAGATAGGTGATTATACTTGAATGAAGTAAAAAAAAAAAAATTATGGTAGAATGATTTAACTTCATTTTCATATGGTATGCGCCGGTTTCTACGTACTATAAAGGAGTACAAAATAAAGTGTTTATCTGCTGTAACCGTCTACCTTAGACCTGCTGTAACCGTCTACCTTAGACATCCTAAACACACATGATCCGTTCTTTCTCCGACGACTCAGTGCCCTGTCTCTCCTCGCGCAGATACCTGCTGGTGCGGTACGAGGACCTTGTCCTCCAGCCGGAGAGGGAGGTGCGACGGCTTTACAAATTTGCGGGTCTCCCTTTCACTGCCTCCGTCGCCAAAGTCCTGTTTCATCGCACCTCTGGCTTGGACGACACCTGGGAACTCCACCATCCGTTCACCATCAGCAGAAAGTCGTCGGAGATGCTGGACCGCTGGCAGAAGCAACTCGGCTATCGGGACATGCTGGCGATACAGAGGGAGTGCGAGGACGTCCTGAGGGCTTACGGCTACAGAGTGTTTGCCAGCTCTGAGGAATACGCGAGGCTGGGGACGCTCGCTCGTGGCCGGGGACTGAGGCAGGTCTAGGTGGGATGTGAACATGCACACGCACGCGCACGACATACTGATGGCGAAAGGGTACGCTCTTATTTGTAAAAATCTCCCCTTTATACACATACACACATATATGCATACATAGATACACGCATACATACATACACTCACACACACACACACACACACACATATATATATATATATATATATATATATATATATATATATATGCATATATATGAATATATGTATGTATACATGTGCGTATGCATATGTCTATATCTTCTTATCTATCTGTCTTCCCTCTATATTCGCACCTCCTTTTTCCTTTTCTTTAGTTTACCTCTTTCTTCCAACCTTTATTCCACTCCGTCCCTCCTCCCTTCATTCCCGCCTTCCCATCTTCCCTATCTTCCTTTGTCTCTTCCTTGCTTTATTTCCTTTATTTAGTCCTTCCTTTCCCTCCCTTCATTCCCATTCTTTCTCCCAACATTTCTTCATTTACTCTCTTTCTTCTTCATTTTCCCTCTTCCTTCATTTCCTTTCATTATCTTTCCGCTTACCTTTCTTCCTCGTCTTTCATTTTCTCTTCCTCCCCCCTTCTTTTTTCTCATTTTTCCTTCCTCCTCACTTGTTTCATATCATTTCTTCCACAATTCGTCCCTTCCTCTCTCCGGTTCCTTCATTCCCTTCCTTCATTTCTTTTCTTTCCCGTTCACATGCTCTCTTTGTTCCTTTCTTTTGTGTCTTTTCCTCTTCCCCCTTTCCTCTGCCCTTCCTTCTCCCCTCCCTTCATTGCCTTTGTCTTTTTTTCCCTTTCTCCCTCCATTTCTTTCTCAATTCCTCAGTTTTCATAATTTCTCTCTTTCTTTCCACTTCCTTTATCTATTTCACCCTTCCTCTCTTGCTTCATTAGCCTTGGAATTGATTTTGAAGAGGCGCTTTTCCTATATTCGCAATTAGATATAACTCGCAATATAACTCACTTCAATAAAGTATTAAGTAATTGGAAGGTTTCCCTCGGGCAGAGCACAAGGATAGTTCTGAGAAAAGAAACATAAGTTACATACTCGTTCATGGGTATAGTTTTCCTAGTCAGTTGAAGGAAAAAATAATAAAAGGATAAACTCGGTTTCGGTATCACTTAAACACGATCAGAAGACAGATAAATAAATAAACGAATAAAATAAATAATAATGAAATATATATAAGATAACACTAGGCAAGTTGCAAGGTGAAAGGTATCGTCAACGTAAGCGAGTTCAGTTGCAAAGTGGACAGTTCGTGACAGAAAGCTCATGTATGTAAGAAAACGAAGATACAGGGGGAAGACTGCTCTAAAATTCACGTTCACTGTTGTTATTATTATCATTATTATTATTATTATTATTACTATTATTATTATTATTATTATCATTATTACTCGTAATTTTGGCAAAGTACTGAAAGTAATTATGTCATGCATTTCTTTTAGCATAGTTAGGATCTTCATAACTGTGTGTCTTTCTTACATTCGCTATAGTTAATCACATACAGTGTATTTTACAGTGAATAAATCATATATCTAAATTATAGTCTTTTATAATTTTCACTTAACCTTACCCCATATATATAAAAAAAAATGTACATTTATCGAGACATGTTAACTTATTTCTTCATCTTTTGGAAAATTGCACATTTGTCTTTAATTCATATATTAAAGGTAAGTGCCCGTGACTAATCCATATCTAATTAAACACTACAGCGCTGCGAAAATAGGTTGTAGGTAATTATCACAACAGTTTCCCGCACACACGTAGATATAAATGTGTGTGTATATATATACAAATATATGTATACATTCATATGCGTGTGTGTGTGTGTATGTGTGTGTGTGTGTGTGTGTGTGTGTGTGTGTATGTGTGTGTGTGTGTGTGTGTGTCTGTGTGTGTGTGTGTGTGTGTGTGTGTGTGTGTGTGTATACACATTTATATATATATATATTTATTTTTTTGAACAGCCATTCATTCCACTGCAGGACGTATGCCTCTCTCAATTCACTATTGACAGGTTATTTGGCAGTGCCACCCTTGGATGCCCTTCCTAATCAATCTTGGTTCGGCACGTTAACACATACCACGGCGGCGACTTCCCCTACGACACCTGCATTTGACTTTTCAAGGCCATATGTCGTTTTCACGCCGTGAGATCGGGCTCGAGACAGTAGTCAGAGCGTAGGCATTTTTACGACCGCCGCGACGGGGAATTGAAGTCGGACTCCAGTGCTCTAAGGACTTGACTATATGTGTGTGTGTGTGTGTGTGTGTGTGTGTGTGTGTGTGTGTGTGTGTGTGTGTGTGTGTGTGTGATTTTGTGTGTGTGTGTGTGTGATTGCGCGTGTGTATATGTGTGTGTGTGTATATATATAAATATATGTGTGTATATATACATACATATATACATAAATGTGTGTGTGTTTATATGTATGTGATAGATATATATATATATATATATATATATATATATATATATATATATACGTAGGTAGGTATGAGTACGTACACACAATTGTTTTTCTTTGTTCCTTTCTT
>NC_061851.1:34205216-34217716 GCF_019202785.1 Penaeus chinensis | reverse complement strand
ACCAAGAGCTATAATAAAAATATTGCATGGGTTAGTAGATATTATACTAGAGAGATTTTCTTCGTAAAATATTACTACAAATAAAATAATATTGCACAACCACAAGCACTTTACACAAGATACTTTCTTTACATAACTTAACATTCATATCATTTCTTACAAGCATAATAAAACCTCATACACACATACAAAATGAGAAGCTGAACTAAAGACAAACATCATCTACAGCAGGATATAATAGTTACTTCTATAATTATCACATTATAACTTGTTGAATGTGAGCGATCATGACTACTTTCATACTAAACACAAGGTAACATCGCTACGCAAATGTACATCGAAACGCACCGAGTTATCCCCTTAAATAATCTGTTCGTAAAACTGCTCACTGCTCAACATAGGATAAATTGTCAATGATTAAAAAGACAAAGTTTTCCCCTTGCCCACCGCATTCTTGTGCTAGAGGTTATATGTTGAATACTGTTGTGTTCTTTTACTGTGGTTTCTTTTGCGAGAGGGAAGAGTATGCTGTCCCCATACCATATAAAACAATCATCAAGGCGTCCTTATAAAACTCGCATCTAGAGAGATTGTCGTTCGCACCTCGGTATGGAAAATCATCATGCTATCACATAGGATGATTATAATAATACAAAAGAGCCATCGATCTTAATAATAATAGTGACCATGGTACTGATGATGACAACAGTACGGTATTCAAAATTAATAATAACCGAAATAAAAATAAAAATATTGATGGTGATGATATTGATCATCATCATAATAATAATAATAATAATAATAATAATAATAATAATAATAATAATAATGATAATAATTAAAAAATACAATAAACTCTATTAATCATAATCATACCAAACCATAATGCTCATAAGATAAACACTATACATTAGAGAAGTATAACATTATTTTACATTCATATGACAAGATAGCACGTGTTAAGCCCAGAGGCAATAGGAAAAAGGGATGAAATTAAAACAAATTTCTACAGCAACAGAAAATGGTATAAGGCAAGAGAAACAAAGCAAGATAGAAGGCACTAGATAGCAAAGGAAGGAAAAGAAAAGGGGGGAGGCAGGGAGGGGGAGGGGGAGAAGGGGAGAGAGAGAGAGAGAGAGAGAGAGAGAGAGAGAGAGAGAGAGAGAGAGAGAGAGAGAGAGAGAGAGAGAGAGAGAGAGAGAGAGAGAGAGAGAGAGAGAGAGAGAGAGAGAGAGAGAGAGAGAGAGAGAGAGAGAGAGAGAGAGAGAGAGAGAGAGAGTGTGAGAGAAACAGCCTATAAGAAGAGCTGCGAAGTCAAGACAGAGAAGAGGCAGCCAAATGAAGAATAACAATACACAAGTGTCACGGTATAGAAAACAAGCTTCGAAGATTTGCCTTTTTTTTTCTTTTTTTTTTTTTTGATCCCCAACCTTCCATTTCTCTTATTCCTCTGTTATTTATTTTTTTTCTAACACGACAAGATATATCAAAATAGACCTCTTATGTACACGTTTAGCCGAAGTTTTCGAAGTGATGAATAAAGTATGGCAGACGTCGGCCCCGGTTCACGTTCTCGCAGGCCGTGCTCACGCTCTTCGTGAGGGGGTTCGGGCCGCAGCTGAACACGCCGATTTTAGAGACCTGAAAGCATTGCAGGAGAATAATGTCAGAGACCTGAAGGTATATTCAGAAAGCTAAATCTGTGACCGGGCATTTTGTCTAGAAAGTTAAATCTGTGACCGGGCATTTTGTCTAGAAAGTTAAATCTGTGGCCGTGCATTTTGTCTAAAAAGTTAAATCTGTGACAGGGCATTCTGTCTATAAAGTTAAATCTGTGACCTGAAATTACTTTTGAAAAACAAGAAAATAATCAAAGGCCTTCTTGAAAAGGACATGAATTCACCAAAGAAGATAATGAAATGTGAGAGCGTCAGAACTAATAGATAAAACCAATATGCGAGACCTGAATTCCTATATAAGAAAAGGATTGGAAATTTGACATGAGTAACAGATTACAAAATAAGATTAAACCATTAAATATAATCCCCTGCGCTCACATACACCGACAGTCTTTGATACATGAAGCTGAAATGATCCGAGCAAATCACACAACAAAGCCACGGTAACCGAGCGAGTAGAGGTGACTACCCGGAAGCAAACTTACATAGTTATGCGTCTTTTGCACAAACTTCAGGAAGGACGTCATATCCGGCCGGCCGAAGTGATTGATGGCTTTCAGTCCAGTGAACATGCTACGTTTGCTCAGTCGCTGGAAGTGGTTCTCGCAAATATACTGAAAAAGAAGACACAGCTTAGACCAATACCAGTTTAAGGGGCCAAATGTAATAAAAACGGTTAATTCATTTCACGGGATCTGCAAAAGTATTTATTTATTTTACCAATTCATATTTCATATGATGATGTACGTTTTTTTTTTTTTTTTTTTTTTTTTTTAAAGCTACTGGTTATGCTTTTAAACAAGAATGTTATTTTTGTATCTTTAATCACGTTCCCTTCACTCAAACTTTTTATCTCGTTATCAACGTATATTCCATAAATCTAAAAATATCTTTGCTTTCTTTGGTATAACTTTTTTTTCTCTCTGTTGCTGTAAATATCGCTTATCATTGCTTCCAAAAACTACTAGCCATATATCCCAAGTACAAATTAGTGAACATCGCCTATTTGAAAGACCTTTCCACACAAATAACATGCACACATCCGGAATATCGACTGCCATAAATACTTACCAGCATAGTCGTTCTCAAATCAAACTTATGGAAGAACTGCGTAATGAAGATGTGCATTTCTAAGACGTTAGTGACATCTTTGCGCTCGACATCACGCAGCACATCAATGAACCATTCAAACTGGCGGTGCGTCGGGCAGATCCATAGGAAATAGACCTGTGATAAAAAAGAATCATCATTTACACCTGTTTTTCAATGCTAGTGACGATATAAGTTTGATTTTCTCATGTCCTTTAAAGAATGATGATATATGCAAATCCCTTTCTTCGTTTTAATTCTTGGTCACACTGCCGAAATTTCTTTTCATATAAGTAATAATAGTGATATTAGGAACTTTAAGCTACTTCTCATTCACCGAGATTATTTCATGGAACTGAAATAGATTATATACATTTCTATTCACTGTGCAGCGTAAAATATATATTATTACAGTTATATATACACACATCTACTTCTGCAGATTTTAAAATCCTTATGCACGTCTAAAACAAGTTACTTTCATTAGTAGCTATATTTGAAATAGTTATACAAACATATGCAGTTAGCATAGGTTGGTGCTGAGATAATATTATTCTTGACAGACATTTCTATCTTCTATTTTATACAATAACTAAATAAGCAGGTTGTTGTTTTCATATTATAAAGGAACTATAATTATATCTTTATGTATATATTTAATTTCCTTCTCATAAATAGCGAAAATGCACTAATTTTAAGCAGTTTCATGATGATGAATGCTGTATACAATATACATTCACATGAAAGGCTAGCTGGATGATTTTAATACACGAAAAAGAAACGAGGAAAACACTAAGTCAACGAAGATTACCTCAAAAGAACAAGATAATAATATAAGATAGCCTCAAGACACAGCCCTCAAAAAATAAATCACAAAATACCAAAACCCACACACAACAATCTTAAAAATAGATTCATATCAATATTTCTACCTACCTTCTTACACGAAACCCCCGAGTAGCGGTTGGTCGACGTTCCGAAGACGAGATCGTTGAGGATGGAGGCGTAGGGCGTGACGCCGATGCCTCCACCGACCATCACCGCGACCTCGAACTTGTACCAGTCCTGGTTGCCGCCGCCGAATGGGCCTTCCAGACGGATCTGTGGGCGAGGCGAGGAAGGACTCAGTTAGGAGGTCCTTGGGCTTGGTCATTTCCACGACGTGAGGACCACGAAAAGGGAGGGAAGGAGTTAATAGACGATGTGACGATGTTTTTATCGAACCGAGGGTTGCATGATGTGAAGACCTCACGTTCGGAATTCGTATTGTTTAGATATTATCAATATCTCCCTTTCGCAATAGAAGAAAACTTTTGTTTTCATTCGAGTTATTCAATAACCTTTATGTGACATGAGAGCTTCCAAAAAATGAACCTCATTAATCCACCCTTAAATTGTTCATTTCTTTATATCTATCCTATGTGATAATGCGAGAACTTTCACGCATTAAAAAAAAACTAGTTTCTCCCGAAGAACCAGACTCTGCTTCTCCTCTTCTTCACCGCCATCAACTAACCTTGGGCGGGTTCTCCTCATCGTGAACATAATTATGCGGGTCGAAGAACTTCCTGAGCTTCCACGTCCACGGTCCTTGGGCTTTGATGTGACATGACAGGAAATTCTCGTGGGGCGCTGAGGTCAGGGTGAAGGAATGGTATTCTGACTGCCTGAAAGCGGTGCAGTTGAGGCGAACCCACTGGCCGCTCAGGTACTTGAAGTTGGGGGGCCTGGGGAGAGAGACCGAGGTAAATATGTGCCCAGAAGCGTGTTCTCGTAGATGTGCGCTATGTAACTTTGTACTTGTAATTATGCACTGGTGATAATTTACACATAATTATATAATCGAATCTATGCATACTCAAAAGGTAACATACATTTTCTCACTACTAAAGAGAAACAGAAAGGAAAGCTGTATAATACTCTCTAGAAGGACTGGGTATGACTTTGACTGCACGGCATCCTTCTGTCCTTGACTGACAAAAAGCATCCTTCTCTACCCTTCAGATCGACTAACTAGGCATTTTTCTATCCCAGATTTTGACTAGAAATAGACCTGAAGACGAAAAGAGACCCAGACTCATGCCCCAGAGCCTCCTCTTACGCGCAGCCCTAGAGAGCAACAGCATCCCACCGAAGACGCCCATCTCACCTGTAGTACTTGACCTTGACCACATCCGAGGGCAGCAATTCCGTCTCAATGATGTCCAATTCCATATAACGCGTGCGAAGGCTGATTATCTTGTCCAGAGTGTAGATGATGCCCGGGCCGACGAAGAAGATCCAGAACCTAAATAAACAGATACATATATAAAGCATCACAAAAAAATATTTCTTAGAACATGAGAAAACAATTGTAATATTGTAATTAATGATAAGGTAAAAATAAAGACATGTCTTTAACTAGACCCTAAAAATAATTACTGGGTGATGGATATCATTTCCTGAACCTGAATGCAAAACAAAACTGGATCGGGGGGAAGACCACAGGACGTAAAATTATTTAACTCACATCAAAATCTTTAACAGCAGCGTTATATATTTCTAAATCCAGATCCAGAAAGACAGTAATACCAGAGTAAGTAACGGAATAAAAAGGAAACCAAATTCTAGGTGATACCAACCTGGGTGCTCCCGTGAGACGAGCCAGTCCGTGCAGCAGACTGAGGATATACAGCAGGATGTACAGCTGATGTGCAGCCCAGAAGAACTTGTACGCTTTCCTTCGTATGATCGGGTGCGCGAAGATGAAGATGATGCACATGATAATGAACAGCGACACGCCAGTCAGACCTGTTAGGGATAGTTACGCGTTATATTTTGGACTTAATGATATTATTGTCTGTGAAAGTTAGAGCAGAAGTGTGACTTTTGTGAAACCGATAGTTTACAAGCTCTTTTAACTTTAGAAACTTACAATACATGCAGTCCACATATCAGTCAACCTTCCAAGCCGCTGCCACCACACGGCGACAGCGCCGCCCCAAGCACCCACCTGTGATGGTCTGGAAGAGCCAGTAGCCCACGGTCGGCTTCTGGTCGGAGGCGAAGGAGATTTCCTGCGTCAGACACCTGAGGTTCTCCACCGGCTGCGTCGACACGTGGTAGAATTGACCAAGTGGCCGCAGCTGTGAAGAATACTGAAGAACAGCGCCGTGCACGCAACGATCTTGTGGAACTGTTCACGGATGGAGAGAACATTGATTTACACGTAAAATCACCAGTCTCGGCAGAACCGACGGCAAATATCGCAATGTTTATCAGTTTAAATGTCTAGGTTATAATAAATTGTGTGAACAAAATCTTAAAAATCAGACGAATTCTCATGCAAAACAACCACATCCTATTTGTAAGAAGAATACAAAACATGAGCCAAAGAAGCAGCAGATAGAACGAACTCTACCATGCCTCTTGTCAACAAAATACAAAAGATCAAAAAGGTCAAAGCTATAGCAACCCTGACTTCAGAACACACTCCTACCTGGATGTGCGAGTCGAGGGGAATATACTGCTGGAAACTGAAGTCCTTGAGCTTGGTGATGAGGTTCCTGGACATGGTGAGCAGAAGCAGGGAGTAGCAGAAGGACAGCGAAGCGGCGGCGCCTCTGGTGATGGCAATGCCCACGCCCATGATGTGCCGCAGGTCAGTGTGCTCCGCCATGAAGGAGTAGTCTGCAAAGCGGGAGGGAATGAGTGGTGGGTGGGTGGGTGGAGGGGGTGGGTGGAGGGGGAGGGGGAGGGGAGGAAGGAGGGAGGAAGGAGGGAGGGAAGGAGGAGGGAAGGAGGGAGGGAGGGAGGGGGGAAGGAGGGAGGGAGGGAGGGGGGAAGGAGGGAGGGAGGGAGGGGGGAAGGAGGGAGGGAGGGAGGGAGGGAGGAATGGAGTGAGGGAGGAATTGATGGATGGATGGATGGATGGATGGATGGATGGATGGATGGATGGATGGATGGATGGATGGATGGATGGATGGATGAATGAATGAATGAATGAATGAATGAATGAATGAATGAATGAATGGATGGAGGAAGAGATGGAGGGAAAAAGATGAAATGAAAATTTGAAGGCAAATCAACTCACTGAGGAGGAATACTAAAATTAAGTAAATAAAAAATCGTAAACACAGACAAACCCTAATTCAAATCAAATTAACCATTTAACTAAAACACAAAGAGAAGGGAATGAAGCATATGCAAATAACAAACATTACTTAAAACAACGACATTAAAAATATATACCAGATAACACCAATAAAAGTAAAACCACAACGATAATAACAACACACATTATCATAACTACCAATTACAACAACCAATTAAAACAACAACACCAAACCAAAATACGTGACATTGAAAAAAATAACCGGAAAAAAAACGAAAACCATCGTTCTCAAAAAAAAACTCACGTATGAACCGCTCGCAGAAGAGAGCAATGGTGATCACGTAGAAAACGAAGAGGTAGAAAACGTTCTGCCTGTTCTCTTCCAGGAATGTGGCCAGCGAATTGTACTTTTTCATCATCCAGTGCTGGTTCCTGTTCATGACCTCGGAGATGTGGAAGCTTGCCATCCTGGGAGAGAAAGAAGGAGGGAGAGCAAGAGGGAGGGAGGGAGGGAGGGAGAGAAAGAGGGAGGGAGAGAAAGAGGGAGGGAGGGAGGGAGGAAATGAAAGAGAGAGAGAGAGAGAACATTATTAGTTGGTTTGTATGACAGGTCATGAGGTCCAAGTCTGCGAAAATATTTGGATCTCATGCACATATTATGTCTTATAAATTCTTTTACTAAAATTCTTGTTTACATATTTCTAGTTATTTATGTTTTCAAGTTTAGGTAAACAAACACTGATTTTTGTAAAGTAAAATACGTTATGAAAGTCGGTGACAGCGCCAAGGTTGGAGCCATGCATACTAAATCTAACACGTCAGAACAAAGCTGTTTTAACTCAAGAACGTTACTCTTTTCTCTATCGTAACTGCCAAGCGACTGAAACTGTTAAATGACCGAGTTTTTTTCCCTATAATATCACTGTTAGTCACTTTTGTTACTTCTAAAAAAAAATATTAGCAATATTTAATATTCCTGTGACTAAAATGACTTGGAGCTCCATTATAAAATAGGGAATAGGCCTACACATATTCTAAATATATCTTTTCATCAAACCAACTTGCTTAATTAACAAAATATTACAACTCCAAAAAGAGGTAATCCCTACCTACTTTTTCTTTATATCTGACTACTTTATACATTCTTTGTTATTCATCATTTCTTCCTTCTACATTTTGTTCTAATCTATAACCAGTTCCTTCTGTTCATATGAACTTTTCTGATTCATAAAAAAACAAATTAGTAACGATTTGCTTCACTGGATGCTCGTGTTACCTATGCCACAATCTATCAAAACTTATCTACGCTATACATCGTCATTCCTGGCAAAATAAACACATAGATAAATTAACATTTGGACAAATAATCAAATAAATAAAAACACAGTGAATGAACTACAAAAGTCGAAAAGACAACCCCGAACCAGCCATGCATTGAGCTCGGGCGGAGGCGCACGAGCCTCGCCGCCCTCGCCTGTACCGTGTGTATACCATGGGTGCACCGTGCCTGTACCTCTTGCTGCGGCGAGAATGGAGCAGGAGGTCCCGAGGTATCAGCACGCACACCAGGGGGTTATGTCAGCATCGGGAGTAGTCAGCACGAGCGGTTGTCAGCAGCAGAAGGGTTAGTGTCAGCGCCGTTGGTTGCGGTCACAAGCAGGGTTAAGTCAGCACAGGTTAGTTTCGTTAGCGTTAAGAAAAAGATAATTAAAAAAAAAAACACAAGCTCGGGCATGCCTAATTAAATGTTTTATGCCACCTTAAGCTATGGGTTATGGGTTATGGGTTACGAGGGTTTAGCACAGCATCTAATGGTTTCATTTTAAGGGTTAACAAAGGGGGAGGGGGTTATTTCCACAAAAAAAAAATTGGTTAGAGGAGAAGGGAGAGGAATGAGAGTAGAGAAAAGGTGACCTTAGGTTAATGCAGGACAAGACAAGCGGTGAACGATGGTCATTAATTGGTCGTGAAAAGAGGTCATCTAATGTCGATGACTTAAGGTCAAGGGTGTGAGAAAGTAAGAGAAAAAAGTAGAAAAAAAAAGCATATCCTTACACCTCTATAATAATACTGAATTAATTTACTATGGATCTCAGATAAACCATAAAAGAAAATAGTTTAGTGCCTCTACCCAATGCTCTGTATAAAGCGCCGTTAGAAAAGGGCATGGGAATAATCGTAATAGTTATTATGAAAGATTACTATTATTATTACTATCATCATCATCATCATCATCATCATCATCATCATCATCATCATCATCATCATCATCATCATCATCATCATCATTATTAAAACAATAATGATGATGATGATGATGATGATGATGATGATGATGATGATGATGATGATGATGATGATGATGATGATGATGATGATGATGATGATGATGATGATGATAATAGTAATAGTAATAGCAATAATAATAATAATGATAATTATTATTATTATTATTATAAAGACAACAACAACAACGATAATAATAATAATAATAATAGTAATAATAATAATAAAATTATTATTATTACTCTCACTATTATTATCATTATCATTACTATGTCCATCATAACCATTACAATATAATTATAAAATCATAATAATAATAATAATAATAATTATTATTATTACTATTGTTGTTAATATAATTATCACTAGTGGTATCATCATCACCATCATTATCATTATTATCATTATTATTGCAATTATCTCGTCCTCCTCAATATTATCACTGTCATTATCATTATTCTTATTTTTCTTACTCCTCTCATCGCCCGCTCTCTGTTCCCTCCCCTTCCTCTTCTTCTCCTTCCCACTCCTCCTTCCCCTTCCTCTTCTTCTCCTTCCCACTCCTCCTTCCCCTTCCTCTTCTTCTCCCTCCCACTCCTCCTTCCCCTTTCTCTCCTTCTCCTTCACCCTATTCCTCTCCATCTTCCTCTTCCTCTCCCTCACTCTATTCCTCTCCCTCTCCCTTTCCCTTTTCCTCTCCCTTTCCCTCTTCCTCCACCTCTCCCTAAATCTTTCTCTTTCTCATCCTTTCCCTTTCCATCTCCCTCTCCCTCACCCTTTCCCTTTCTCTTCCTCTTCATCTCCCTCTCTCTCTCCCTCTGCCTCACCCTATTCCTCTCCCTCACCTTCTTCCTCTCCCTCACCTTCTTCCTCTCCCTCACCTTCTTCCTCTCCCTCACCTTCTTCCTCTCCCTCACCTTCTTCCTCTCCCTCACCTTCTTCCGCTCCCTCACCTTCTTCCGCTCCCTCTACCTCTCCCTTTTCCTCTCCCTCACCCTTCTTTATCTTCCTTTCCCTCACCCTCTCCCTCTCCCCCACGTTCCATGACGAACAAAGAGCGACCTCGACGAGAACGTGGTCCCTGAAAATGCTTATCAACCACACCTGTTCCCGCGCGAGAAAACATACCCCAAAGAGGCGTGAAAAAAGGAGCGTTTATTATAGGATGATCGAAAGAGGAAAGAAAAAGAAAGAGCGGTGATTCCAAACTGAAAATGGGGAAAAGACAAACAAAAAAGCACGTTTGGCGACGCCCTTTCACCCGTCCTACCTGGCAACGTTGGTGGACGTGTCGAGGAAGTTCTGCTTGGCGCCCTTGCAGTCGAGGCCGATGGCGATGAAGTCTCCCTTGTACTCGCGCATCATCAGCTTGAAGTCGTCGTAGGTGAGCGACTCCTTGTGGTTGATGCCTGACGAGCTGAACATGCCGTTGATCAGCTCCTCGACCTGTAGCGGGAGAAGAAGACGTTGGCTGAGGGCGGTCTCGCCGGGTGGAGAGGGCTGAAGGCATTGGCGATGGGGCAATAGCATGCAAGAGAAAAGGAGCCACAGCGCTGTGACCGTCTTTGACCAAGGGTGCTCCTCATGCCTTCCCCTTCTTCTAAGTTACTCCCCTCCCTCATCCTGCTAGTTCCAGTCCCGGTGTCCTTCCCCCTTCCCTTACGGTCCTGTTTCTGAAACCTCTGCCACTTCATTCCGCGGCCCTAGTCCCGGTATTCCTTGTTCTCGCACTCTCGGTCCCAATTCTTTTATCCCACCCCTTCTCCTTCCCGGTAATCCCATTACCCCTTCCCCTGGTACCCTCCCAGTACCTCCCCCTTGAAACTGAAACTTGATTTCTGCGTCTTACCTCCTCGTCGCTGACTGTGTTCGTCTTGGCGATCTCCACCAGCGAGCGGAGCATCTCGGAGAGCTCGGTCTTGTCGATGACGCCGTTTCGGTCGTTGTCACACATGTCGAAGATGATGCGCAGCTTGTCGTCGGTCGAGCCCTTGCTAAAGAGCACGACGGTGTCCAGGAACTCCTGGAAGGAGATGCGTCCGTCGCCATCCTTGTCGACGATGTTGAACATGCGGCGCACGAAGATGTCGTCGGGCTTCATGCCGAGCGCGCCGGCGAATTCCTTCTTGGACAGCGACGTCCGCATTACCATAACGACGTCGCTGGCGGCGTCCTCGAGCTTGCGCTTCTCGCCGGGCTTGAGGCCGAAGGTGAGCTCGTAGGCCTCGCGGAAGAAGTGCTCGAGGCGCTTCGTGCGGCGCTCCTTCGTCTCGGCGTTGGCCAGCATCTGCTCCTTGTTGGTCTGCACCCTATCCAGGGCCTTCTTCAGGCTCATCAGGAACTGCTCGAGCTTGTTCAGGAACTTGTTGCGCGCCGCCTCCGTGTCGAACTCCAGGACGAGGTCGTGGTCGAGCGGTGGCCGCAGCAGCACCATGGGCTTCCGCCGCTGGTCCTGCGTGATCTCCACCACCAGCGTGTCCACGTGAGCCACGTTCACGCGCCGCAGCTTCTCGCCCTTGCGGTTCACGGTGCAGATCTCTTGGTTCGGACCGAACTTCACCTTCACGATGCGCTTGTGGTTCTGCAAGGAGCCAAGAGGAAGTTAACGGAGTCCGTCCTTCGCTACGTTTTCTTTCTGTCTGATTCGCCTACTTGCTACCGCTACTGCTCCTCTAAATGCGATCACCATTTGATAGAAAAGAACACAAACCAGTAGTACTTCTGACTCTGCTCCTACCATATAACAACCTTGTAGACCGCTTTGGCCCTTCCCTTTCCCTGGTCTCCCACGACCCCGACCTACCTGGTGCAGCCACTCCTTGACCATCATCTTGTCGACGCTGCGGCCGTTGTTGTTCTCCTCCTGCAGCGTGCGGAAGTGCCTCCTACGGGAGTTCTGGAACTTGACGGTGGCGTAGCCGGCGCCGGCACAGATGAGCGGCACGGCGGCCAGGAGGATGCACGAGTAGATGTACGTCACTTCAGAGCCCTGAGGAAGGAAGGCGGGATGAGACGGACGAATGGAATAGAGAAGAGAGATGGACGAGTGGAATGGAAGAGAGAGGGAGAAGCGTGAAGGAGGAATGAGATGGAGTGAGGGGATGAGAATCCAGGATGGAGACAATAGGACGAGAGAGTGAAGGACGGGAGAGTACACGGACGGAGCGGGTGAGGAGAGGGCGAGTGTTAGTGAGTGAGTGAGTGGATAAGCAAGCGAGTGTGAGTGTATAAAACAAGTGGAATACGGGAGTTTGCGAAGACCTTGTGACATGTTTCTGATATTACTGCCATGTACACAGACAAAAGTAAGAGACACTGGATTATAATCATTGGAAAATATACATGAAACTTAC
>NC_061851.1:34192716-34202716 GCF_019202785.1 Penaeus chinensis | reverse complement strand
TATTAAGGATCATTACCAGTCACGTCTGGGGAGGGGAGGGGAAAGGGAAGGGGAAAGGGAAGGGTAGAGGAGGGAAGGGGAGGGAAGGGGAGGGAAGGGGAGGGAAGGGAAGGGAAGGGAAGGGAAGGGAAGGGAAGGGAAGGGAAGGGAAGGGAAGGAAGGGAAGGGAAGGGAAGGGAGGGAAGGGAAGGGAAGGGAAGGGAAGGAAAGGGAAGGGAAGGGAAGGGAAGGGAAGGGGAGGGAAGAGGAGGGAAGGGGAGGGAAGAGGAGGGAAGAGGAGGGAAGGGGAGGGAAGGGAAGGGAAGGGAAGGGAAGGGAAAGGAAAGGAAGGGAAGGGAAAGGAAGGGAAGGGAAGGGAAGGGAAGGGAAGGGAAGGGAAGGGAAGGGAAGGGAAGGGAAGGGGAGGGAAGGGGAGGGGAGGGGAGGGAAAGGAAGGTAAGAATGAAAGGGAAGGAGGGGAGTGTAGCGTAGGGTAGGAGAAGGGAAAGGCGGGAAAAGATAAAAGAGAAAACAGAAAAGCAAATGAAAGGAAAAGAGGAAGAGGGGAGAAAAGAAGACAAAAAAACACAAAGGGAAAGCCATACTAGTGACATCCGAGCGGCGAGAGGTGGTTGCCAGGTAACAAGCAACAGGACGCGAAAACAGCCTTGATGGTTACTCGTGGTAGTTGGGACGGGCGACGTGGGTGGGGGTGGGGGAGGGGGTTGGAGGGGGGGAGGAGGGTAGTGGGTGGTTTCGTGACCCGGGTGCCGCTCCAATCACTTCCGTAATGATACATAATTCGACCGGGGGAAGGGGGAGGGGGAGGGGGAGAGGAGGGGAGAGGGAGAGGGAGAGGGAGAGGGAGAGGGAGAGGGAGAGGGAGAGGGAGAGGGAGAGGGAGAGGGAGAGGGAGAGGGAGGAGAGGGAGTACTGTGGAAATTTGGAGACATGGATGGGAGAGGGGAGAGGGCTATAGGGAAGGAGGGGGGGAGGTAGGGGAGAGAGGGAGGAAATAGAGAGATAAGGAGGCGGAGGGAAGGAAGGAGGAGAGGTGGCGAAATAGGGAGATAGGAAGAGGGAAGGAGGGAGAAGGAAGGGGAGATAAGGAAAAGGAGGCGGAAAGGGGAGTGGGGTCCTTTTGCAGAGCCACACTCCTCACTTCATTGGCAAATAAAAAATCGTCTTTGAACCATTTCTGTCTCTTTATCATCCAACCGGAAAGAACAAATTAATATTAAGCAAAATCCACAACTTGTATATTTTTTTTCCAGATCCCTAACTTTAACGGTTCTAGGAATTGCCCTTTCTATCTAAGCAGTCCTCGAAATAAGTTTAATTGGCCATTACGCAGAGTAGTCACACGATTTCCAGGCTACATCGATTAACAATAACTATAATAACAACAACAAAAATAACAGTAATAACAATAATAATAATAATGTTGATACTACTACTAATACTACTATTACTACCTATTATTAACCCATTCGCGACGGGGAAAATTAACAAAAAATGGGAGAAAATGCTGTGCTAATTTTTTACATCTTTTGTGAAATGTATCTACACATAGAAGGCTCTGCCTTACCTGATTTCACTTTTCCTTGAATTGAAGGGAAAATGTATCTTTTACTAGTGCTATGAATATCGATGGTGTTATTTTTATTATAAACATTATAATTACTATAATTATATAAACAATAGTAATAGCAAAATAAAATAACGTACAAAATTTCGTAAATCAAAGAAAAGGGTAAACGGGCGAGACAGGCAGTACTCGTAATTGGCTCATTGGTGATTTAGTACAAGTGTAGACATCTATGAATTAAAACAATTAAACAAGTAAACTCACAGTGGGCATGGCACGGATACCTGACATGCCCGTCGCGAATGGGTTAATAATAACAATAATAATAACAACAGCAACAAAAACAATAATAATAACAATGATAATAACAGAAACGGAAAAATGACAATAGCAATAGCAAGAACAATGATAATGATAATGATAACATTCGCGTTCATTTCGTGAAGTAGTTACGACCACGGTAAAATCGTCAGCGTTGACGAAACGACCACAAATTGACAGGGGCGAGGAATGAAAGTGCAGTGGATATCCAGAGCAGATTTTTAACGACCATATTATCTCTTTACGATCATCGGCTATGGCAGGTCACGCTGTACCAGTCCATATATCCAGTGTACCGGTCCATAATTAGTTCGTTCGGTCAACTCGTCTACCATTTTTTTTTTTTTAATCGATACATTCTCTCTTTCTCGTTCTCTCTATCTTTGCCTCTGTCTCTGTATCTGTATCTGTATCTGTAAATGTGTGTCTGTGTCTGTGTCTATGTGTGTGTGTGTGTCTGTGTCTGTGTATCTCTACTTCTTTCACTCTTTCTGTTTTTATTCCGTCATTATGTAGCGCAATTGATAAGCGTTCGATGCACGAAAGGGAGGTTAGTTTGGTGCACTTGGCCAGGGTTTAGCGTTCAGGTCCTGGAAGTGTCCACAGCTAATATGGTTTAGCAGTTTCACTTGGGTATGGTCAGTCGATGGGCCGGTGGGCTAGTGGGTGGGGCTAGTGGGTGGGCTGCACGTCGCTACTGCTTTTTGTGGAAGAAAATCCAACCAGTTTTCACTATAAAGACGACCCCTTAGGTGGGTAGAACGAGAGGATTCAAGCGGTTTTGTGTAAAGGTAGCTGGGATCTTTTTTTCTGGCTTAAAAATTCTTTCTTTTTTTTGTTTACTGCATCCTGTTTCCCCCTCTCTCTTCCACTACGTGTCTCTTTCCTTGTTTTTCTGTCTAGTGTTTTTTTCTTTCTTTCTTTCTCCCTCTTTCTCTTCCTTGGTTTCTTTTTTCTTTCTCTCATACCCGATCTGTTTTTCTTTTTCCATCTTTTATTTTTTATCTATTTCTATTTCTACTTATTTTTCTCTTTCTTTACCTCTCTATCTATTTCTATCTCTCCCTCTCCCTCTCCCTCTCCCTCTCCCTCTCCCTCTCCCTCTCTCTCCCTCTCCCTCTTCTCCACGCTCCGCCTCTCCCTGTCCTTCTCACTCTCACTCCCTCCCCCCTCCCTCCCTCCCGCTCTCTCCCTCCCGCTCTCTCCCTCTCCCTCTCCTTCTCCACTCTCCGTATCTCCCTGCCCTTCTCACTCTCCCTCACTTCCTCCCTCCCTGTCCTTCTCACTCTCCCTCACTTCCTCCCTCCCTGTCCTTCTCACTCTCCCTCCCTCCCTCCCTCCCTCCCTCCCTCATTATCTAACCCTCTCCCCAGTGTGCAGCAACGTGCTCCCGGCTTCAGAGCCTCCGCCACATGCCCCATTGCCCAGCTCCTTCTATCACTCGGCTGTAAGCGGCTGCCCGGGATGTAAAAGGAGGTCAACAAGGGGCGAGCAGTGCCAATCCATCAATCCGTACACACATACATTTATACACACACACACAAACACACACACACACACACACACACACACACACACACACACACACACACACACACACACACACACACACACACACACACACTTACAAACGCTGCTGCCGAAAAAATTACTAGCTGAATTCAATCTTAATAATTTATCTAATAACGTTTATCTCTGCCCTTTTTTCGGGTCTCTGCTTTCACTTCATATCACCTTTCGTGGAAGTTCACCAAGAAACTTATATTTTAAATGACATTATACCATGGGGCTCATTCGCTGAATCGTCAAATTTTGGCATTACGCGAGAGAAAACTCACTAATGAATAAATAAATCATATATATACGGACCTTAACAGCGGAAGTGTGATACAAAAGGCAAAAAAAGGAAAGAAACACGAGCAAACAAACACACGAAGAAGCATGGTAAAGAACATAGAAACAAAAAAAACGAAGGAAAGCAGAGGAGCGGACGCAACAGTAGCGCCTTGAGGTCCCGCCGCTCACTCGAAGGCAAATTAAAAAAGAAAAAGAAAAGAAATCTCGGGCAACCACCTTTTAACGTCCTACCCGATCAAAGAGGAAGAAAAAAGAAAAGGAAAATGAGACAAAAAGAAGAAAAAGAAAGGCTAAATGAGTCAAAAGAAGAAGGAAAAGAGAAGAGAAAAAAAATGCTTGGAAACTTTTGCGCTTGCTGTTTTTTTTTTTTTTTTTTTTTTTTTGGTGGAAGGGAGGGGGGGGGCGTCGAGAGAAACACACCGCCATTCAATTCATTCTTCTTGCCTTTTTTTTATTTACTTATTCTCAAAAACCGCAGAGCACCCACTGCAATTACAAACTCGCTCTGGGCGTTAAGAAAGGAACATTCTCTCATTTACAGCCCCCCCCCCCCTTTACTTTTGTGTCACACCTGTTCGCTCTGTCTCTGTCTGTCTCTCCCCCTCCTTCTCCCTTTATCTACCTCTCTCTTTTTATCGTTCTCTCTCCTCCTCCCCTCCCCTTTCTCCGTCTCTTTTTGTATGCCTCACTCACTCACTCACTCACTCACTCACTCACTCACTCACTCACTCACTCACTCACTCACTCACTCACTCACTCACTCACTCACTCACTCACTCACTCACTCACTCACTCACTCACTCACTCACTCACTCACTCACTCTCACTCACTCACTCACTCACTCACTCACTCACTCACTCACTCACTCACTCACTCACTCACTCACTCACTCACTCACTCACTCACTCACTCACTCTCTCACTCACTCACTCACTCACTCACTCACTCACTCACTCACTCACTCACTCACTCACTCACTCACTCACTCACTCACTCACTCTCACTCACTCACTCACTCACTCACTCACTCACTCTCTCTCTCTCTCTCTTCCTCTCTCCCTCTCTCTCACTCCTCTATTTTTTATCCCTTTCTCTCTCTCCCTCTTCCCCCTTTTTTGTCTTCCTTACTTCTCTTTCTCTTCCACTTTCTCCCTCATTTTAATTTTCTTTTCCTCCACCTTCTACCAATCTCATTTTTTTCTCTCACGAAGAACGCTCTATTGTTTCCTATCAAAATGGCAGAAGCTTATTACATACTTTACCCTTTCCCCACTCCCCCTCTTGCTCCCTCCCCTCCCACTCCTTTCCTCTCCCCTCTCTCTTCTCTCTTCCTTTCAGTTCCTTTCATTTCCTTTCCTTATCTTCCCTTCTCCCTTCCTTTCATTTCCTTTCCTTCTTTTCCCTTCCCCCTTCTGCCCCTCTTCCCATACTTCCCCCCCTCATCTCCTCTCCTCTCCCCCGTGCCCCCCGCCAAGCACCCCACCCCACCCGTCGCCACCCTGTCTGCGTGTCCCTGATTCGACCCACCCAAGATCTGCTCCGATTTGGCTGACGCCCTAATCCGACCGGGCGATTGGCGAGTCGTTTACTCCAGATTACAGATTATGACGACGCTGAGAGGAGACGAAAGAGGATCAATCACAATTACACGATCTCCCCCCACCCTCCCTCCCTCCCTTCCATTCCTCCCAGCCAGCCCGCAATGAGTTTTCTTTTTTTTTTATGCTTCGTTTGCTTCGTTTCTGTGTGTTCGTTGCCATTTTTTGTTTACTGCTGCCGTCCGTGTCTATATGCATGTCTGCGAAAGTGTATTTTTGCGCTTTGGCGTGCATTTACATTCTAATATGAATATGTAATGGATTGTGCAAAAGCTGCGTGTCTGAGCGTATGTAGAGCATCCGTGCGCCCGTACGTCTTTCGCACCATGCGCGCGCGCGCGCGCACCCAAAGGTGCGTGCTCGGCAGCGCGGCGGCGAGTGAAAGCGAAGGCGTTCTATAATTCCGCGGAGACAAAAAGCGAGATAAAATATATATATAAAGACACGCGATCAAAAGTTGCGTCACTAAATTACAAAAAAAAGTATAAGTACAATGAGAGGGGGCAGGAGAGGGGGGAGAGGAGGGGAGAGGGAGGAGGGGGAGGAGGGAGGAGAGGGAAGGGAGGGAGGGAGGGAGAGAGAGAGGGAGGAGGGAGGGAGGGAGGGAGGGAGGGAGGGAGGGAGGGAGGAAGGAAGGGAGGAAGGAGAGAGAGAGAGAGAGAGAGAGAGAGAGAGAGAGAGAGAGAGAGAGAGAGAGAGAGAGAGAGAGAGATACAAAGACAACAGAGAGAGAGAGAGAGAGAGAGAGAGAGAGAGAGAGAGAGAGAGAGAGAGAGAGAGAGAGAGAGAGAGAGAGAGAGAGAGAGAGAGAGAGAGAGAGAGAGAGAGAGAGAGAGAGAGAGAGAGAGAGAGAGAGAGAAGAGAGAAGAGAGAGAGAGAGAGAGAGAGAGAGAGAGAGAGAGAGAGAGAGAGAGAGAGAGAGAGGAAGGAGGAATAGAGAGAGAGAGAGAGAGAGAGAGAGAGAGAGAGAGAGAGAGAGAGAGAGAGAGAGAGAGAGAGAGAGAGAGTGAGAGCCAATAGACAGACTGACTAATAATGTGATGAGATAATTGCAGAAAATAAGAGAGAAAAAAAGAAGAAAAAAATGAAAACCAAAACAAAGCAAACATCTAATTCAAATCGCCCTATCTGTCTTACCAAACCACGCTTTAGAAAGAAAAAAAAGAAAAAAAAATCACAGAAGCCGAAATTAAAGACACAAAAATACCCCGAAATCGAATAAAACAAGCTAAAAAAACGACACAAACCAACTAAAAAATCCAATAAAATATAAAAAAAAACCCGAATCACACACCTGGAAATAATCATATCCCTGCATGTAGATACACGGCTCCATCTCGCTGGTGTTGAGCTGCGCCGGCTGCGGACACGGGTCGTCGGCGAGGTGGAAGAACACGTTGCGCTGCACCTCCTCGGGAGCCACACCCGACGCGTTCACGATGATGTCCCAGAGACGCACTTCGCGGATGGCGGCGATCTCGTCGGCGTCGAAGAGGCTGTGGGGGTCAGGGGATGCAAGGGTGGGGGGGGTGGGGGGGGAGTAGGGAGTAAAGGAATAGGGAATAGGGAATAGGGAATAGGGAATAGGGAATAGGGAGTAAGGGAGTATGGGTTGGGGGATGGGGGATGGGGAATAGGGAATAGGGAATACGGAATAGGGAAAAGGGAATAGGGAGTTAGGGAGTAAGGGATGGAGGATGGAGAAAAGGGGGTGGGAATAGGGAGTCAGGGAGATGGGGAATGGGGAAAAAGGGGGGGGGGGGGTAGCGGAGATGGGCAGGGGCAGGGAGAGGAGAAAGAAAATGCGGGTGAGATCCGAGTGACACCGTGAGACTAAGGTGGCAATTCTGCCTGATATCAATATGCAACACTATTACAAATATCACTATCATTGCTACTACTATTATTAGTGTAACGATCTGGGATAATAATTTCACTATTGCAACTATCATAACATGTATTATTATTATTATCATCATTATTATTATTATTATTATTATTATTATTATATTATTATTATTATTATTATTATTATTATTATTATTATTATTATTATTATTATTACTACTACTACTTATAACAACAACAACAACGATGTTGATGATGATGATGATGATAACAATAATAATAACAAAAACAATAAACCAATAATAATAATAATAATAATAATAATAATAATAATAATAATAATAATAATAATAATAATAATAACAAAATAATAATAATAATAATAACAATAATAATAATAATAACAAAATAATAATAATAATAATAATAATAATAATAATAATAATAATAATAATAATAATAATAATAATAATAATAGAAATAATGATATTAATATTAATAATAATAATAATAATAATAGTAATAAGAATAATGATAATAAAAAATAATAATGATAAAAAATTATGATAATACCAACAATAATGATAATAAAATCAGGCTGCAAGACATACCAAAAGATAATCCGTACTATATATAAATGTAAAAATATAAATACAGAAACAAATAAATAAAATGGATATATAAAACACTACCAATAAAAAAAAATGTATAAATGTGAAATGCACAAAATATATACGAATGCTTCCTACTTTGCATTCATCTGCATATGCTAACGTCACTTCCTCTGAGACTAGCTATATCATATGCAACAGCCAATTACGTCGCCTTGTTTATTGAATAATTATCTGCCATTAGGCACCTGTTAATTACTTCTCTACACGACCCGCCGTAATCACTTCATTTTGCAACCAGAACATTGCAATAAATAATTCATTCGTGAGGGTAATTGTCAAGCATTATGTTATAGCGGATCCTATGATGGAATTTCTAGTGGTTCGATCCTTTGCTCGTTCGTTCTTCTCTCTCTTTCACCTTCTGAATTTCCTTAATTGATCCTATCCTTTTTTCCTACGCCGCATTAGCCCCTCGTGGACTAAATCACCTGCATCAACTCTATTATACCTGGCTATATAAACAAGCAAGTTCAGTCACTGAGCCAATTTCAGGGCAGCAACGGTACCCTACACATCTCTTACCCACCCTTGTACCCTAACCACTTGTTCATCCCTACCCATCATCATCTTCCTCCTCCTCCCCTTCTCCCTCCTTTTCCATCTTCTCCCCCACATCATCTTCTCCTTCACCTTTCATTTCTCCCTCCCTTTCCCTTCCCGATTTCACGTTTCCTACCCTCCCCTCCGCCTCCATCCTCCTCTTTCTCCACCACTCCCTCTCCCCCTCCCTCTCCCTTTCTTCCTCCACCACCCCCTCACCCCCTCCCTACCCCTCTCCCCCTCCGTCCCCCTCTTCCCCCACCACCCCCTCTCCCCCTCCCTACCCCTCTTCCCCCACCACCCCCTCTCCCCTTCCCTCTCCCTTTCTTCCTCCACCACCCCCTCACCCCCTCCCTACCCCTTCTTCCCCCACCACTCCCTCACCCCCTCCCTACCCCTCTTCTACCACCACTCCCTCACCCCCTCCGTCCCCCTCTCCCTCTTCCAAAGCCTTACCCATTCTCCTCGTTCTCGAACCAGAACCTGTCGGCATCCCTAAGTCTGAGGAACTGCTCCTTGATAATGGCCTTGAAGAGCTCGCCGGGCCCGTCCTGCGACTCCAGCATCCCGCCGACGTACCTGGGGAAGGAAGAGGAGAGAATGAATGAGAATGCTCGAGAATGAAAATTTTCGAGAATGAGACCGTGTGAGAATAAGAGAATGAGTGAACGACAACGGAGAGGAAGGGCGAGGGAAGGAGGGAAAGAGAGGGAAGAAGACGGGACAGAAGAGAAAATGAATGAGAATGTGAAGGAATAGCAGTGGGGAAAGACAGCGAAAATGCAGGAAGGGAAGGGGAGCGGAGGAACAGGAAAGAGGAGAGAAAATGAATGAGAATGAGAGGGAATGAGAAAACTTGGTGAAAACGTCCCTGAAACGGAGGGCATGGAGGAGAGAGAGAGAGGATGAGGGAATGAGAGAATGCGAAGATGAGGAAAAGGGAAAACGGGGGAAGATGGAAGGAAGCAGAAATAAATAAAAACAAGCTAAAAATGAAGAAAAAGAACTAACAAAGAAAGAAAGAACTGAAGTAGAAGAAAAAAAAAAGACGAAAAGAAACAAAATGAAGAACAAAAGAGAAAAATAAATAAGTAGAAGAACGAATAAAGACGAGAAAATACGAAGGAATAAAGTCAGAAGAAGCAAAATTGGAAAATCCAAAAGAATAGACGTCATATACACGGGAATGCGAAAGACGTGGTGAAGGACAAGGGAGGGAGGGAGGGAGGGAGGGAGGGAGGGAGGGAGGGAGGGAGGGAGGGAGGGAGGGAGGGAGGGAGGGAGGGAGGGAGGGAGGGAGGGAGGAGGGAGGGAGGGAGGGGGAGAGAGAGAGAGAGAGAGAGAGAGAGAGAGACAGAGACAGAGACAGAGAGAGAGAGAGAGAGAGAGAGAGAGAGAGAGAGAGAGAGAGAGAGACAGAGAGAGAGACAGTGAGAGAGACAGAGAGAGAGAGAGAGAGACAGAGAGAGAGACAGTGAGAGAGACAGAGAGAGAGAGAGACAGAGAGAGAGACAGTGAGAGAGACAGAGAGAGAGACAGAGAGAGAGAGAGAGAGAGAGAGAGAGAGAGAGAGAGAGAGAGAGAGAGAGAGAGA
>NC_061851.1:34160216-34167716 GCF_019202785.1 Penaeus chinensis | reverse complement strand
TTTTATTACTCTTTGTATCTTATTCCTTTTCATCTTCTCCCTCTTCGCTTTTTTTTTTTTCTCTTCGTCCATTCTATTTTCCTTACACCTTTTTACTTCGCTCTTTTCTCTATCTTTCATTCTTTTCTAAACCTCTCTCTCTTCACTCTCCCTCACTCATCCCCCCACCAGTTTCTCTAGTTCTCTTTTCTCCTCATCCCCCCTTCTTCTTCATCTTGTACAACTTCCAGTTCTTCCACATCCCTTCTTCCTCTCCTCCTCTTCCTCCTCTCCCATTCCCTTATCATATCCTTCCCTGACTCCCCTCCCTTCTACTCCCTTCTCCCCTCTCCTCACTCTTTCCCTTTTAACCCCCTTTTCCTCTCCTACTTCCCTCTTCTCTCCCCATCTCTCTCTCCCCATCTCTCCCACTCCCCTTTTTCTCTCCCTCTCATATCGTCCTAAACTGCTACATCCGGGAGCCCAGCTGGAGACGTCACAGACCAGCGAAACAAATGACTATCGGTGGTCTGTGAAACAAGTGACTGTCTGCGCTGTGTGGAATCCAAAGCGCACCGTTATTCCTGAACAACGAGAGTATTCACAATGGATGACGAAGTGAATAAACAAAAAAATATAACGTCTTCATGTTAGAGGAGATATGTTATCAACGTTTCAAAGGTTAAACAAACGACTTTTGACTGCAAGTGTACGTAATAATAACGGGCGGATTACACACACACACACACTCTTTAACATATTTACACGTACCAAATTGTCTATTCACGAACAGAAAGAAGAGAGGAAAAAAAGACAATGTATGTAGGTCTGCGTCTTTGACTGCATGCATGCATACGTATGTAGGTATGTATATGTGTAGATGTGTGTGAGTGTGTGTGATGTGTGTGTGTGTGTGTGTGTGTGTGAGTGTGTGTGTGTTGTGCGTGTGCGTGTGCGTGTGCGTGTGCGTGTGCGTTGTGAGTGTGCGTGTGCGTGTGGTGTGCGTTACGTGTACGTGTACGTGTGCGTGTTGCGGACGACTGTGCGTGTGCGTGTGCGTGTGCGTGCTTTATATATAATATATATTATATAATATATATTATATAATATATAATATATATTATATAATATATATATATTATATATATTATATATTTTATATGTTATATATGTTATATATATTTTATATTATATATATATTATATATATACTACATATATTATAAATATACTATATTTATTATAAATATACTATATTATATATATATATGTATATATACACACCAATATACGTATATAAGTATATAAGTATGTATGTATGTATGTATGTATATATGTGCATATTTATATGTGTGTATGGATGGATGGATACAAGTATGTCTGTTGCTTGTTTATGTGTATGGATGTAATTATAGATATATATGTATGTGTGTATGGATGTAATTATAGATATATATGTATGTATGTATGTATGTATGTATGTATGTATGTATGTATGTATGTATGTATGTATGTATGTATGTATGTATGTATGTATACATGTCCGTATGTATGTATGTATACATGTCCGTATGTATGTATGCATGCAAATATTCATGCACGTTAGTCTGAGCACGCATGAAGCCAGGTCCGCGTGGGCGTGTGAAGCAGGGACGAGACCTAAAATACGTTTGTTAACAAGGGTGAACTTGACGAGCAACGTTGCTTAGAGTTGACCAGCGAGGGCCGAGAGGAGAAATCGGCCGGGCAGAGCCACTTACATACTAGCCCAAGCAAGAAATTACGTACATGCATGTGTACAGATATACGTACATATGTATTCTATATATACACATACACACATAATACATAACTGTACATATACGTACGTACATACATATACATACACATATACATACACACACATGTAAACATCCATATATACATACACATACATATATACATATATAAATACGCACATACATACACAGATACATAAATAAATACGTACATACATACACAGATTCATAAATACATATACCCACACGTATGCATCCCCGAGCACAAAGAAAGACGAATGAACCTTTTCTTTTTCCAAACTATAAATATATAAAAAAAATAATAATAATAAATATAAAGTGGAAAGACAGTGAGATCCAGAAGGCCAGGAGTCATTACGAAACCTGTGTTGCAAGGCACCCCCCTTCCCTCGACCTCCCCTCCCTCCCTCCCTCCCATACCCCCCCTCCCCCTTTATCCCTCCGGCTGTGTAGTCTATGTAAATCAGACCCGCAACCCCCCCTCCCTCCCTCCCTCCCTCCCTCCCTCCCTCCCTCCCTCCCTCCTTCCCTCCCTCCCTTCCTCCCTTCCTCCCTCCCTCCATCCCTTCCCCACTCCATAGACACGATTTTTTTGAGGCGGGGAAGGGGGAAGGGGGGAGGGGAGAGGTTGGGAGCGTGGAAGGGAGGGGAGGGGGAAGGGGAAGGGGTAGGGAAAGGAAAAGAGGAAGGGAGAGGGGGAAGACGAATGGGAATGGGGAAAGGAACGGTGTAGGGAGAGGGAGAGGGAGAGGAGGAGGGATGAAGAGGAAAGGGGAAGGGAGGTGGAGGAGGAGAGGGGAAGGAAAGAGAAAGGGATGGAGAAAGGAAGGGGAAGGTGAGAAGGGAAAGGAAAGGGGAAAGGGGAGGGAGGGGAGGAGGGAGGGGGGAGAGAGAGAGAGAGTGAGAGAGAGAGAGAGAGAGAGAGAGAGAGAGAGAGAGAGAGAGAGAGAGAGAGAGAGAGAGAGAGAGAGAGAGAGAGTGAGATAGATAGATATATATATATATATATATATATATATATATATATAGAGAGAGAGAGAGAGAGAGAGAGAGAGAGAGGGAGAGGGGAAGGGGGAGGGGAGGGAGGGGGAGGGAGAAGGAAAGGGGAAGGGGAAGGGGAAGGGGAAGGAGAAGGGAAAGGGGAATGGAGAAGGAAAAAGGAAAAAGGAGAAAGGAGAGGGAGATAGGAAGGTAGATAGGAAGGTAGATGAGGGGAATGGAAGGAAGGAAAGAGAAGATGAGTGGGAAGAAGAGGATCGGAAGAAGACGGAAGAGGGAAGGAGAAGAGAAACGGGAAATAGTAAAAGGAAGAGCAGAACAGAGAGAAGAGGAGGAAAAGAAAGAGAACGAAGAGGGGAGAGAGGAGGGAGAGAGACGAGGGGGAAACACCCAAAGAAACGCAACGCAATGCAACCCCCCCCCCCTACGCCCCACCCCCACCCTCACCCTCACCCACGCCCACGCCCGCGAGAGGGAGGCGCGCCCAAGGCTGCTGCTGCCACCTGTTGCGAGACCTTACACAAGAAAGAAGAAATGGGAACGGTTACCTAAGTGCTCCCTAAGTGACGTCTCTGAATTAAGGGCGGCTTAGCGTAGCCCGGCCTCTCTCTTTGAGCTTACAGTACTAACTACTACGCCCCCCTTCCCCCCCTCCCCTCCCCCGCCTCCGTACTACTCAATTAACCCCCCCTAACCTCCTACCCCCTCTCAGCCCCTCCCCTCCCCCCTCCCACCCTGATGCTGGCGTTCAAATGAGTTCATTAAGTTCAGATGCCGTTTGTTACTCACACGACCGTCTTATTTGCATGTTTACTTTGCGATCGTGTTGTATGACTTACTTCTTTTTTTTTATATTTCATTTTGCGATACAAGACTAGCGTTTGGTCGGATGAGCAGCGAAGTGTTTCGAAATACACGCTTACATTTTTGTATCTGGTTGCAGATAAAATACGAAATGAACATCTGGTCGGATCCACTCTCTCCTCCAGCTAATGATAATAATTAATATCTAAAGAAAATGATGCCTCGCCAGATGCCCTACAAATTCCATTGTAAACTAATAACAAAAAACTCGTGCCACTAACAACGCCCCTCCCCCCTTGAACACCTGCCCGGATCACCTACTGTGAACACCTGAACTGATCATCTTTGGAGAACACATCTGGCGAACACCTGCAGGGAACATCCTTAGCGAACATCTTCAGGTGTTGCCTTAAGTTTAATACCCTCGGCGACCGCCTTTTACGACAGCCTTTCGTGAACATTTCTTGCGAAAACTTGAGCGTACACCTGGAGTGCACGAGCGCCCCGCGACGGCCGGCCTTCGGAGCAGTGACTTGCACCGTCGTGGTCGGAGTCACTTTTTAGTCACTTCTGGAGCTCCGGAGGGAGAGGCGTGACGTGACGTGACGCCGCCTGCTCCTGCTGCCCCTCGACGCCTCGGAGCAGAAGACGCGATCAAGAGAAGGACGGTTTATTTCTATTTGTGTCTGCGATTCGATTTGCTTCAGTTACGTAAAAACACACACCCATTCAAACATGCATACACAGAAACACAATAAATATATATATATATATACATGCATACATATATACACCCACCTACACGCACAGGTCTATATACTCCAGTTATCGCACGCATCAACAAGCTCAGAAACATGCAAATTTCCAAAAAACAAGTTAATCTCCTTGACACAAAAACACCGCGACGCATCGCTCGCTGCGCTGGTCGCCCGGGGGCAACTAACGCAATCATTCGCAGTAGCTTCGACGCAGGAACACTTCAAGAAATCGTCTGGCTTACGAGTCACCTTGTTTACATTCACCATCCCTGACTCCGGACTCTTGAAGGAAACCCCGGTACTGTTTACTTCCAGGGCGCGAACGGGGTCGCCCAACAGACGCGAGTGCCGCAAGGACTCCGTGCACATAAAACAGGACGTAACAGGGATCCAGGGAGTAGCCCACAACCAGCGCCCGAACGACTTAACATTAGCTGGTTGAATAGCGAAAATAATACGATATCCAGGGCGCAGCAACCATACAAAACGGCGAGTTAAAAGGGCTATACATACAAAGAGAGTGTGTAAAGGTGTTCGTTTCCCCGCCTCAACCGAGCTCAATGCGAGCGAAACGGCAGAAGCTGTTTATCTCGATTCGCGTGCGAGATGCGAGTTGCTCTTATCCTAACGGTACGCATGTGCGGTACGAATTCTTATCCCAACGGTCCGTATGAGTGACGCAATATGAGCTCTCTTCTCTTGCTGAAAGATTTTTTATTTTTAAATAGCTCAGGCGAGTCACAGTTTGAGAAATGTGACGGAATGACTCAGGCAGAATACTTAAAAAAAAGACCCGTAAGAAATGATCAACCGAGGATCACGAGTAATGCTGCCGTCACTTAAAGCAGAAATGCAAATATGAATAAATAAATGAAATACAAATACGCGGGCCCAGCTCAAATATCAGTGTGGCAAGGCAGGAAGAAATAATGCCTTCGCACGCCTTGCCAAACCAGCCAACCAATACCAATCCTACCAAGAATGAGAACTACAACTGCACCTTCTGCTACTACTACAATAACCACACCTACAAAGCAACAACAACCACAGTACCACCTATACAACGCCAAACCAACACCACCACCACCGCCAACATACCAATACCACCACCAAACAGCGCCTGAGAAGCCTTTGCCCTCGCGAAGGCTGTGCGAAGGCTGGGGGCGGAGGCGAGGAAGGAAAATCGCTGAAGCCGAGTCACTGCCGAAGGTCACCCAGACACGAGGAAGTTCTTGTCAGTGTGTACTGTAAAGTCAATGTGTGCGTGTGTGTGTGTGTGTGTGTGTGTGTGTGTGTGTGTGTGTGTGTGTGTGTGTGTGTGTGTGTGTGTGTGTGTGTGTGTGTGTGTGTGTGTGTGTGTGTGTGTAGGCACTGTCCACTGTGTTTGAAGCTGACAAACAGACACAAGGCCTATAAATAAACACGAGTGTTTAAACTCAAAAAAAAGAACATCGATTTGTTGCCAGTCTTGGAGTCCGCTGATAATTAGCAAGACGCGCTAGATTCGCTTTCACTTCCAGGCGGCGCAGTTGTTATCAGTCAAATATGATTTGCTTGAAATACTAATTTCAATGAATGAAATTTCATCAATCCATGTATTTGAGTGACAATATTGTTTTAAGTATTGCACACAGAGAGAGAGAGAGAGAGAGAGAGAGAGAGAGAGAGAGAGAGAGAGAGAGAGAGAGAGAGAGAGAGAGAGAGAGAGAGAGAGAGCGAGCATTAAAAAGAAAAAATAATAAACAATAAGAGAGATTCACAGAGGCTGCCAATAAAAAAAAAAAAAGAGAGAAACGAAGCCTAAGCCGCGCTTTCGTATTTGCTCACCAGCCGGATACACGTCACAATGTCCGCTCTCCGGCCGTTCCCACGCCGACCTTGTATGACCGTTCATTAGAAAACCTACGTCAGGGCCTTTACGGCGCGGCGCCCCCCTCCCTCCCTCCCTCTTTCCTCCCTCCCTCCTTCCTTCCTTCCCTCCCTCCCTCCCTCCTTCCCTCCATCCCTCCCTCCTTCCCTCCTCCTTCCCTCCCTCCTTCTTTCCCTCCCTCCGTCCTACCTTCCCACCGGCGCCGAACTTCCCCGGACGCCCCGACGAGCGAGCGTGCCCCCGTTTCCTGCCGCGGACGCTACGCCAGGGGGCCCGCGCGCACGCCCGTGAGTGAGCGCTCGCCGTATGTCGGCGTTACTCGGGTACTCGGATACTTTGGCAACCTTTGTACTTGGTAACTCTGCTTCTCGGTTACTTGGTTACTCTATACTCTGCTCTGGTACTTGGGTCCTTAAGTAGCATGTTGCTTATTCGATCACAACACTCACCAAATGACTGTACCGATCAAACAAGTTCCTCCGACGAGCGATTCGATCCCTGAGCCACCCCGTCATCCGTCATCCGACTGATCAGTTCCTCTCCGGCTTCCATAATCAATCTCGTAAATTTCCTCGATCAGACGCGCTCGCTCTTCAACCCGACACCCAAGCCGACCGCAATCAGTTACTCAGCGCTTTAATTGTCGGTCGGGAGAGTCGGCGGCGCTGACCTCGGGCGCGGGAGAAGGTTTCCGCTCGAATTTCACTTCGCGAGAACTCTGCGGTCGAGGCTGCGGCGTTTCATCATCAGGGAGGCGAAGGGAGGGAAGGAGGGAAGGAAGGAGAAGGGAGGGAAGGAGGGTGAGGGCGCGAGGGAAGGAGGATGAGGACGAGAGGGGAGGAGAGTGAGGGTGAGGACGAGAGGGGAGGAGGGTGAGGGTGAGGACGAGAGGGGAGGAGGGTGAGGGTGAGGACGAGAGGGGAGGAGGGTGAGGGTGAGCGAATATCCGATGAGAGGGTGAGGGATAATTAATGAGAACAAGAATAACTAATGAGAGAAGAGTAAGTGATGAGGACAGGAGTAACTGATGAGAGAGGAAAAATTAATGAGAGTAAGGAACAACTGATGAGAGCGTTACATCATCGGGGAGACAAAGTGGGGAAGAAGGGGGAGGGATAATCGATGAAAGAGTAATAATAGATAAGAGTGAGGAATAAGAATAACTGATGAGAGCGAGGAATAACTGACATAGAGTAAGGAAAAACTGATAAGAGGGTTTGAGAAAAAATGAAAAATGAATGATCGTATGAGGAATGAGAGAGTCACGATTAATTCAGAGAGGACGAAGCATA
>NC_061851.1:34150216-34155216 GCF_019202785.1 Penaeus chinensis | reverse complement strand
GGAGAGGGGTAGAGGGAGAGGGAGGGAGAGGGAGGGAGAGGGAGGGAGAGGGAGACAGAGGGAGACAGAGGGAGAGAAAGGGAGAGAGAGAAAAAAAGAGAAAAAAAAAACAGGAAAAATAAAAACACTCACCGATCTCCCCCTCCCCCTCCCCCTTCCCCCCCATCACCTCTTCGGCCGCCCCCCCCCCCAATCCCTCTAAAGCCCCCTCCCCCCCCCCCCCCCGCCCGTGCAGCGTGGGAAGGGGCGGCAGGAGTCAAGGGGTCGCACGAGAACAGAGCCGGAGAGCAGCGCCTCGCCATCACACCCTCCGTATAGCCAGGCGAGAAGGTGACGAAAAAATGAAGGAAAAAGAAGTAGGAGGAAGAGATGATGGAGAGGGGGAGAAGGAGAGGGAGGGACGAGGGAGGGGGGAGAGGGAGGGAGGGGGAGGGGGAGAGGGAGGGGGAGGGGGAGGGAGGGGAGAGGGAGAGGAAGAGGGAGAGGGAGGGGAAGGGGAAGGGGAAGAGGAAGAGGAAGAGGGAGAGGGAGAGGGAGGGAAATCTTTGTGTAACTGCATTCCTACGTCACGACACAGTGTTGTGACACTTCCAAGCAAAATAACAGAAACCTCACCGAAGCGAAACGTCACGCGAGTTATGCATAATGATTACTTTTGAGTAACCTCTGGGCGCCCACTGACGGCATAAAAGGACAGCCTGATTAAACCGAGCCTAGCTTTAATACTCACGTTAACTACGCAGAAACAAACACCATTACCATCACAATCATACCATCAAAAATTAGCATAATTACATAACGGCATCGTCATCTCCATAATCCTTTACCACAGTCCTCGTCTTATACAAAATTAGACAAACATAACTACCCTCGTTACCCGAACAAGGCAACAAGCAGCCCCATCATCACCAGAACCGGACAGCATTGTAATCACCCAATCACGCGACTTGTCAGAATCCCGGACCAGCCGTCCTGACGTCACATCGGTAATCAGCCACGGCACGCCACGCTGTAATAACAAGTTTCCAAACTTTCCGTCCAATTATAATCTCATTGAGGTGCGCCTTTGCCTTCACAAACCCCTTTTCGCCTAATTAAAATTTCCAGCGGCGGGCGTCTTCACCCCCCCCCCCCCTGGCTCTTCCCCCTTTCCCCCTACCCATCGTCCGCCTCTTCTTTCCTCCAAAATTCCCCTAGCCCTACCCCCATCTACCCCTCCCCCCCTTACTCCTAACCAACGTCCGCCCCTTCTTTCCCTTGACGCCCCCCCCCCTCCAACCCTCTCTCCATACCCCCCCTCTGGTTCCAGTAACGCCTCCTCCCCCACCCACTCCCGGCTCCCCCCTCTCCCTACCTTCATACCCACCCTCCCCGCAGGGCAGATTACCCATTGCTGAGCCTAATTAGCCGAGCTAATTACATTTGATCTAGTTGTTCAGGGATACAGTAATTACTGCGCTACAGAGAGCGTTTTAAAAAAAAGCGGACTTATTTGAACCCAGTAAAAGAAAAAAAACTATATTCTACACCTCGAAGAACAAACCTTCATAGCTACGGTTACACTTTCATTTCAAAAACTCGACAGACGTTCAAAGAGCTTGGTCGTCGCGTCCTTCGACAAACGGACAGTTGAAACCGAAGCAACATGAACTTTAACTCTCCTTACTATTCCTACAGAACTGTATACGCTTTACCCAGAAAGCCAAACCTATGCACTATTTCCAAAACCATCCCACCAACCCACTTAAAACAAAATGAACCACAGCCTCATCCGTCCCTCCCACAGACAAGCCCCCCAAACAAAAAACAAAACAAAACAGAACAAAAAAAAAAAAAAACGAACTCGGGGAAAATCCATTAAAGAATCAAGAGCCGAAAAAAAAAAAAAAACAGAGAGAGAAATAAAAATAACACCAATTTCCCAACACCACCGCGCGACTAACACCAACAGCCAGCGACAGTACTCACGTCAGCATCCCACCACGTGGAGCAGAGGCGGAGGGCGGAGTAGCCGGTCTGGGATCGGATGAACGGGCAGTGCGTTCCGGCGTCGCGTCGGTACAGCCCCGGGGGGACCAGCGTGTGGCCGAACCTGGAACAAGATAGGGTTAGATTGGGTGGGAAACGAGGAAGACGAAAAGGATGAGAAGTAAATAGGAAATTAGGAGGACGTATGTATAAATGTCAGTCTTAAGGTTCAGTTACGTTATTTGTAATGCCTTTGCCTAGGCTGGTATCGCTATCGCATTCGTTCATCCGACAAAGGTTGTTCAAGTAAACAGTACAGTTTATCAAAAGTAATACTCAATGTATTTGCAATTACATAACATCTATTTATATTCTAGGATCACACTGTACAATTGAGATTTTCGTGCAAATAAGAATTCCTCCTTACTTCTCATTTGACTCACGAACCACACAAACAAACAAACAGAACGGCGAAGAAGTTTCAACATCTCTCTTGAAGAAAACAATGAGGATGGAAATGGGAAAGATCCTAATCGTAGTAACTAAAAAAAAAAAATAAATAAAATAATATATATATATATATAAGATAAACAAATTGTAAAAATAAATAAACAAAACGGTGCTGCTTTGAACAAAAACATATACGGTTTTGACCGAGCAAGCGATCTCGCTAAGCATCCCGGGATATCTCTCTTAACATGACTCGTTTTAACTACAGCTCAAACAGGGTCATTAAGCTTGCCATTCGTCCTTCGTTCTTTTGGCGTTTGTCCTCTGCGTGACTTTGTTTGTTTGTTTGTTTTCTGTACTTTTATTGTGATGTCCGTGAATATCGTTCTGATTTATCAAGGGGATTCATTTACCTAGGTAGGATCAAAAGATTTACTGGGATCACTATTTTCTATGCGTTGAAATCGCCCGTCGTTCTCTCTCTCTCTCTCTCTCTCTCTCTCTCTCTCTCTCTCTCTCTCTCTCTCTCTCTCTCTCTCTCTCTCTCTCTCTCTCTCTCTCTTATCTACCTATCTACTATCTACTACCTAGCTACTTACTATCTGCTATCTACCTATCTACCTGTCTACTATCTACCTATCTACAATCTACCTATCTACAATCTACCTATCTACAATCTACCTATCTACAATCTACCTATCTACAATCTACCCATCTACAATCTACCCATCTACAATCTACCCATCTACAATCTACCTATCTCTCTCTCTTTATCCATTCCTCTCTATCTAACTCTATCTCCCTCTATCTCTCTCTCTCCTCTCCCTCTTTCCACCCCTCCCCCTCCAATCTCTCCCTCCCTCCCCTCCCTTTACCCTCCCTTTACCCTCCCTCTCCCTCCCCCCCCCCTCCCCCACACTCAAAAACCCGACAGCCACACTTCAGCCGACTTCAGACGCCGACCCCGCGGCTTACCTGAAGGCGGCGCTCTGGAAGACGTGCGAGATCCCTGGGTGTACGTCGGGGCGGTAGCGGTCGTAGGGCGGGATCTCCTCGTCGATGAAGGAAGGGACGAACTCGTACATGATGATGTTCTGGGGGAAGAGAGGAAGGGCATGTGAGACTGTGGGGAGGAATGAGAGGAGGAGGAGGAGGGGAAATGAGAGAAGGAGGAATAAGAGGAGGAGGAGGAGGGATAAGAGGAGGAGGAGGAATAAGAGAAGGAGGAGGAGGAATAAGAGGAGGAGGGGGAGGAATAAGAGGAGGAGGGGGAGGAATAAGAGGAGGGGGGAAGGAGGAGGAGGAGGAGGAGGAGGAGGAGGAGGAGGAGGAGGAGGAGGAGGAGGAGGAGGAGGAGGAGAAAAAAAAAATACACCTAAAAAAGGGAGAGGAAAAAAGATCACAGCTATCATCGACATTTCCCGAGGCTCTTGGCCCGGCCATATATCTTTACGATTACGGCCAGGCCTCCTCGACTGAGGAATTCACGGAATGAGAGGAAGAAAATGGCAATACAATCTTTACAGTATTTCGACATGACAGACAGACACGGACATAGACATAGACTCAGACACAGACACAGACACAGACACAGACACAGACAGACAGACAGACAGACAGACAGACAGACAGACAGACAGACACACACACACACACATATGTATGTGTGCTTGTGCCTGTCGGCGTATGTGTGCTTGTGCGTTTGTATATGTGAGAAAAAAAGTACGTTTGCGTCTGCGATAAGATGTTTATGTGTGCGCAAGTGTTTCCGCGTATGCGTACATGTATGTGCACACACAAGTCCACCCCGTGTCTGCAATAGTACCTATTGTGTGTACGCGAATCTGTGTCAGCAAGAGTGCGACTGTGTGTACGCGTTAGCTTATGCGTATGCAAATTCGTGCCCATGTTCGTGCGTCTGGGTACGTGCGCGTGAACGTGTTGCGTGCAAAAGGGAGGTTGTTTGCGCGTGGCGATGGGTGCGGGGAGGGACAAGGGGAGAGGGGCAAGGGGAGAGGGGAGTGGGGAGAGGGAGGAGGAAGAGGGGAGGGGAGGAGAAAGGGGAGAGGGGCAAGGGGAGAGGGGAGTGGGGAGAGGGAGGAGGGAAGAGGGGAGGGGAGGAGAAAGGGGAGTAGGGAGTGGGGAGAGGAGGGGAGAGGGGAGTGGGGAGGTGAGGAAAGGCAGAGGAGAGAGGGGAGGGGGGGAGGGCGGAGGGCGGAGGGCAGAGGGAAGGGGAGAGGGGAGGGGAGGGGAGGGGAGGGGAGGGAAGGGAAGGGAAGAAAAGGGGAGGGGAGGAGTGGGAGAGGCAGTTTGAGCGGATTAAAAGAGCGCAGTCTCTCTCTTCGCGAAATCTTAATTGACGTATCAGCAGGATTAATCTTGTCCGTTCTTTTTCATTCCTTTCGTATTGGATAATATGCAAATACAACCGTTTTACCTTCCCTTTCTCTCTTATCACACACTCACTCACTCACTCACACTCACACTCACACTACACACCACACACACACACACACACCACACACCACCACACATCACCACACCACACACACACACACACACTACACAAAAACCCCAACACA